>NW_027278396.1:0-221687 GCF_030028105.1 Mobula birostris | reverse complement strand
GTATATATTTCAATTTTACTCTAAATTCCTCAATGCAAACCTTATGGAAACATTTAAACATAACTCCTCACACGATCCTGAGATGTTTGACACCGGTTATATCATTCCGGTATTCAAGATAAAAAAGTTGATTTCTCAGTGCATACAGTGCTTTGGCATTGAATGAAGCATACATTTCAATTTTACTCAAAGGTACTGACTGCAAACCTTATGGAGTCATCTGAATATAACTCTCCACATGATCCTGAGATGTTTAATAGTTGTTATATCACTCAGGTATTCAAGACAAAAAAGTTGATTTCTCAACGCATGTAGGGCTTTGGAACTTTAAGTATATATTTCAATTTTACTCTAAACTCCTCAATGCAAACCTTATGGAAACATCTAAACATAACTCCCCACATGATACTGAGATGTTTGACACCGGTTATATCATTCAGGTATTCAAGATAAAAAAGTTGATTCTCAGTGCATACTGCGCTTTGGGATTGAATGAAGCATACATTTCAATTTTACTCAAAGGTACTGACTGCAAACCTTATGGAGTCATCTTAATATAACTCTCCACATGATCCTGAGATGTTTGGCAGTTGTTATATCACTCAGCTATTCAGGACAAAAAAGTTGATATCTCAATGCATGATGTGCTTTGGAACTAAAAGGATACATTACAATTTTACTCTAAATTCCTCAATGCAAACCTTATGGAAATATCTAAACATAACACCCCACATGATCCTGAGATGCTTGACATTTGTTATATCACTCAGGTATTCGAGACAGAAAAGTTGATTTCTCTCAGCATGCAATGCTTTGGCACTAAAAGAATATATTTCAATTTTACTATGAAGTACTGAATGCAAACCTTTTGGAAACATGTTAACATCACTCCCCAAATGTTCCTGAACTGTTTGACACCTGTTACATCTCTCAGGTATTCAAGGTAAAAAAGATGATTTCTCAGTGCATACTGTGCTTTGGCATTGAATGAAGCATACATTTCAATTTTACTCAAAGGTACTGACTGCAAACCTTATGGAGTCATCTGAATATAACTCTCCACATGATCCTGAGCTGTTTAATAGTTGTTATATCACTCAGGTATTCAAGACAAAAAAGTTGATTTCTCCACGCATGAAGTGCTTTGGAACTTTAAGTATATATTTCAATTTTACTCTAAATTCCTCAATGCAAACCTTATGGAAACATTTAAACATAACTCCCCACACGATCCTGAGATGTTTGACACCAGTTATATCATTCCGGTATTCAAGATAAAAAAGTTGATTTCTCAGTGCATACAGTGCTTTGGCATTGAATGAAGCATACATTTCAATTTTACTCAAAGGTACTGACTGCAAACCTTATGGAGTCATCTTAATATAACTCTCCACATGATCCTGAGATGTTTGGCAGTTGTTATATGACTCAGCTATTCAAGACAAAAAAGTTGATATCTGAATGCATGATGTGCTTTGGAACTAAAAGTATACATTACAATTTCACTCTAAATTCCTCAATGCAAACCTTATGGAAATATCTAAACATAACTCCCCACATGATCCTGAGATGTTTGACATTTGTTATATCACTCAGGTATTCGAGACAAAAAAGTTGATTTCTCTCAGCATGCAATGCTTTGGCACTAAAAGAATATATTTCAATTTTACTATGAAGTACTGAATGCAAACCTTTTGGAAACATGTTAACATCACTCCCCAAATGTTCCTGAACTGTTTGACACCTGTTACAACTCTCAGGTATTCAAGATAAAAAAGATGATTTCTCAGTGCATACTGTGCTTTGGCATTGAATGAAGCATACATTTCAATTTTACTCAAAGGTACTGACTGCAAACCTTATGGAGTCGTCTGAATATAACTCTCCACATGATCCTGAGATGTTTAATAGTTGTTATATCACTCAGGTATTCAAGACAAAAAAGTTGATTTCTCAACGCATGTAGGGCTTTGGAACTTTAAGTATATATTTCAATTTTACTCTAAATTCCTCAATGCAAACCTTATGGAAACATCTAAACATAACTCCCCACATGATACTGAGATGTTTGACACCGGTTATATCATTCAGGTATTCAAGATAAAAAAGTTGATTCTCAGTGCATACTGTGCTTTGGGATTGAATGAAGCATACATTTCAATTTTACTCAAAGGTACTGACTGCAAACCTTATGGAGTCATCTTAATATAACTCTCCACATGATCCTGAGATGTTTGGCAGTTGTTATATCACTCAGCTATTCAAGACAAAAAAGTTGATATCTCAATGCATAATGTGCTTTGGAACTAAAAGGATACATTACAATTTTACTCTAAATTCCTCAATGCAAACCTTATGGAAATATCTAAACATAACACCCCACATGATCCTGAGATGCTTGACATTTGTTATATCACTCAGGTATTCGAGACAGAAAAGTTGATTTCTCTCAGCATGCAATGCTTTGGCACTAAAAGAATATATTTCAATTTTACTATGAAGTACTGAATGCAAACCTTTTGGAAACATGTTAACATCACTCCCCAAATGTTCCTGAACTGTTTGACACCTGCTACATCTCTCAGGTATTCAAGATAAAAAAGATGATTTCTCAGTGCATACTGTGCTTTGGCATTGAATGAAGCATACATTTCAATTTTACTCAAAGGTACTGACTGCAAACCTTATGGAGTCGTCTGAATATAACTCTCCACATGATCCTGAGATGTTTAATAGTTGTTATATCACTCAGGTATTCAAGACAAAAAAGTTGATTTCTCAACGCATGTAGGGCTTTGGAACTTTAAGTATATATTTCAATTTTACTCTAAATTCCTCAATGCAAACCTTATGGAAACATCTAAACATAACTCCCCACATGATACTGAGATGTTTGACACCGGTTATATCATTCAGGTATTCAAGATAAAAAAGTTGATTCTCAGTGCATACTGTGCTTTGGGATTGAATGAAGCATACATTTCAATTTTACTCAAAGGTACTGACTGCAAACCTTATGGAGTCATCTTAATATAACTCTCCACATGATCCTGAGATGTTTGGCAGTTGTTATATGACTCAGCTATTCAAGACAAAAAAGTTGATATCTCAATGCATGATGTGCTTTGGAACTAAAAGTATACATTACAATTTCACTCTAAATTCCTCAATGCAAACCTTATGGAAATATCTAAATATAACTCCCCACATGATCCTGAGATGTTTGACATTTGTTATATCACTCAGGTATTCGAGACAAAAAAGTTGATTTCTCTCAGCATGCAATGCTTTGGCACTAAAAGAATATATTTCAATTTTACTATGAAGTACTGAATGCAAACCTTTTCGAAACATGTTAACATCACTCCCCAAATGTTCCTGAACTGTTTGACACCTGTTACAACTCTCAGGTATTCAAGATAAAAAAGATGATTTCTCAGTGCATACTGTGCTTTGGCATTGAATGAAGCATACATTTCAATTTTACTCAAAGGTACTGACTGCAAACCTTATGGAGGCTCTTAATATAACTCTCCACATGATCCTGAGATGTTTGGCAGTTGTTATATCACTCAGCTATTCAAGACAGAAAAGTTGATATCTCAATGCATGAAGTGGTTTGGAACTAAAAGTATACATTACAATTTTACTCTAAATTCCTGAAGGCAAACATTATGGAAACATCTAAACATAACTCCCCACGTGATCCTGAGATGTTTGACACCGGTTATATCACTCAGCTATTCAAGATAAAAAAGTTGATTTCTCAGTGCATACTGTGCTTTGGCATTGAATGAAGCATACATTTCAATTTTACTCAAAGGTACTGACTGCAAACCTTATGGAGTCATCTTAATATAACTCTCCACATGATCCTGAGATGTTTGACAGTTGTTATATCACTCAGGTATTCAAGACAAAAAAGTTGATTTCTCAACACATGAAGTGCTTTGGAACTTAAAGTATATATTTCAATTTTACTCTAAATTCCTCAATGCAAACCTTATGGAAACATCTAAACATAACTCCCCACATGATCCTGAGATGTTTGACACCGGTTATATCATTCAGGTATTCAAGATAAAAAAGTTGATTTCTCAGTGCATACTGTGCTTTGGCATTGAATGAAGCATACATTTTAAATTTACTCAAAGGTACTGACTGCAAACCATATGGAGACATCTTAATATAACTCTCCACATGATCCTGAGATGTTTGGCAGTTGTTATATCACTCTGCTTTTCAAGACAAAAAAGTTGATCTCTCAATGCATGAAGCGGTTTGGAACTAACAGTATATACATCAATTTTACTCTAAATTTCTAAATGCAAACCTTATGCAAACATCTAATCATATGTCCCTGCATGATCCTGAGATGATTGACTCCGGTTATATCACTCAGGTTTTCAAGATAAAAAAGTTGATTTCTCAGTGCTTACTGTGATTTGGCATTGAATGAAGCATACATTTCAATTTTACTCAAAGGTACTGACTGCAAACCTTATGGAAATATCTAAACATAACTCCCCAAATGATCCTGAGTTGTTTGACATTTGTTATATCACTCAGGTATTCAAAACAAAAAATTTGATTTCTCAGTG
Source organism: Mobula birostris (assembly GCF_030028105.1). Lineage (NCBI taxonomy): Eukaryota > Metazoa > Chordata > Chondrichthyes > Myliobatiformes > Myliobatidae > Mobula > Mobula birostris. The sequence continues at coordinate 217,086 of NW_027278396.1, read as the reverse complement.
CATGCAATGCTTTGGCAGTAAAAGTATATATTTCAATTTTACTCTGAAGTACTGAATGCCAACCTTATGGAAAGATGTTAACATCACTCTCCACATGATTCTGAGATGCTTGACACCTGTTACATCACTCAGGTACTCAGGATAAAAAAGTTGATTTCTCATTGCATACAGTGCTTTGGCATTGAAAGAAGCATACATTTCAATTTTACTCAAAGATACTGACTGCAAACCTTATGGAGACATCTTAATATAACTCTACACATTATCCTGAGATGTCTGACAGCTGTTATATCACTCAGCTATTCAAGACAAAAGAGTTGATTTTTCAGTGCATGCAATGCTTTGGCACTAAAGGCATATATTTCAATTTTACTCAAAGGAACTGACTGCAAACCTTATGGAGACATCTTAATATAAATCTCGACATGATCCTGAGAAGTTTGACAGCTGTTATATCACTCAGCTATTCAAGACAAAAAACTTGATTTCTCAGTGCATGCTGTACTTTGGTATTCAAAGAAGTATACACTTCAATTTTACTCAAAGGTACTGACTGCAAACCTTATGGACTCATCTTAATATAACTCTCCACATGATCCTGAGATGATTGGCAGTTGTTATATCACTCAGCTATTCAAGACAAAAAAGTTGATATCTCAATGCATGAAGTGCTTTGGAACTAAAAGAATATATTTCAATTTTACTCTAAAGTCCTGAATGCAAACCTCATGGAAACATTTTAACATAACTCCCCACATGATCCTGAGATGTTTGACATTTGTTATATCACTCAGGTATTAAAGACAAAAAAGTTGATCTCTCAGTGCATGCTGTACTTTGGCATTGAAAGAAGTATACACTTCAATTTTACTCAAATGTACTGACTGCAAACCTTATGGAAACATCTAAACATAACTCCCCACATGATCCTGAGATGTTTGAAATCTGTTATATCACTCAGGTATTCAACACAAAAAAGTTGATTTCTCTCTGCATGCAATGCTTTGGCACTAAAAGTATATATTTCAATTTTACTCTGAAGTACTAAATGCAACCCTTATGGAAACATCTAAACATAACTCCCCACATGATCCTGAGATGTTTGACACCAGTTATATCATTCAGGTATTCAAGATAAAAAAGTTGATTTCTCAGTGCATACTGTGCTTTGGCATTGAATGAAGCATACATTTCAATTTTACTCAAAGGTACTGACTGCAAACCTTATGGAGTCATCATAATATAACTCTCCACATGATCCTGAGATGTTTGACAGTTGTTATATCACTCAGCTATTCAAGACAAAAAAGTTGATATCTGAATGCATGATGTGCTTTGGAACTAAAAGTATACATTACAATTTTACTCTAAATTCCTCAATGCAACCCTTATGGAAATATCTAAACATAACTCCCCACATGATCCTGAGATGTTTGACATTTGTTATATCACTCAGGTATTCGAGACAAAAAAGTTGATTTCTCTCAGCATGCAATGCTTTGGCACTAAAAGAATATATTTCAATTTTACTATGAAGTACTGAATGCAAACTTTTTGGAAACATGTTAACATCACTCCCCAAATGTTCCTGAACTGTTTGACACCTGTTACAACTCTCAGGTATTCAAGATAAAAAAGATGATTTCTCAGTGCATACTGTGCTTTGGCATTGAATGAAGCATACATTTCAATTTTACTCAAAGGTACTGACTGCAAACCTTATGGAGTCGTCTGAATATAACTCTCCACATGATCCTCAGCTGTTTAATAGTTGTTATATCACTCAGGTATTCAAGACAAAAAAGTTGATTTCTCCACGCATGAAGTGCTTTGGAACTTTAAGTATATATTTCAATTTTACTCTAAATTCCTCAATGCAAACCTTATGGAAACATTTAAACATAACTCCTCACACGATCCTGAGATGTTTGACACCGGTTATATCATTCCGGTATTCAAGATAAAAAAGTTGATTTCTCAGTGCATACAGTGCTTTGGCATTGAATGAAGCATACATTTCAATTTTACTCAAAGGTACTGACTGCAAACCTTATGGAGTCATCTGAATATAACTCTCCACATGATCCTGAGATGTTTAATAGTTGTTATATCACTCAGGTATTCAAGACAAAAAAGTTGATTTCTCAACGCATGTAGGGCTTTGGAACTTTAAGTATATATTTCAATTTTACTCTAAACTCCTCAATGCAAACCTTATGGAAACATCTAAACATAACTCCCCACATGATACTGAGATGTTTGACACCGGTTATATCATTCAGGTATTCAAGATAAAAAAGTTGATTCTCAGTGCATACTGTGCTTTGGGATTGAATGAAGCATACATTTCAATTTTACTCAAAGGTACTGACTGCAAACCTTATGGAGTCATCTTAATATAACTCTCCACATGATCCTGAGATGTTTGGCAGTTGTTATATCACTCAGCTATTCAGGACAAAAAAGTTGATATCTCAATGCATGATGTGCTTTGGAACTAAAAGGATACATTACAATTTTACTCTAAATTCCTCAATGCAAACCTTATGGAAATATCTAAACATAACACCCCACATGATCCTGAGATGCTTGACATTTGTTATATCACTCAGGTATTCGAGACAGAAAAGTTGATTTCTCTCAGCATGCAATGCTTTGGCACTAAAAGAATATATTTCAATTTTACTATGAAGTACTGAATGCAAACCTTTTGGAAACATGTTAACATCACTCCCCAAATGTTCCTGAACTGTTTGACACCTGTTACATCTCTCAGGTATTCAAGGTAAAAAAGATGATTTCTCAGTGCATACTGTGCTTTGGCATTGAATGAAGCATACATTTCAATTTTACTCAAAGGTACTGACTGCAAACCTTATGGAGTCATCTGAATATAACTCTCCACATGATCCTGAGCTGTTTAATAGTTGTTATATCACTCAGGTATTCAAGACAAAAAAGTTGATTTCTCCACGCATGAAGTGCTTTGGAACTTTAAGTATATATTTCAATTTTACTCTAAATTCCTCAATGCAAACCTTATGGAAACATTTAAACATAACTCCCCACACGATCCTGAGATGTTTGACACCGGTTATATCATTCCGGTATTCAAGATAAAAAAGTTGATTTCTCAGTGCATACAGTGCTTTGGCATTGAATGAAGCATACATTTCAATTTTACTCAAAGGTACTGACTGCAAACCTTATGGAGTCATCTTAATATAACTCTCCACATGATCCTGAGATGTTTGGCAGTTGTTATATGACTCAGCTATTCAAGACAAAAAAGTTGATATCTGAATGCATGATGTGCTTTGGAACTAAAAGTATACATTACAATTTCACTCTAAATTCCTCAATGCAAACCTTATGGAAATATCTAAACATAACTCCCCACATGATCCTGAGATGTTTGACATTTGTTATATCACTCAGGTATTCGAGACCTAAAAGTTGATTTCTCTCAGCATGCAATGCTTTGGCACTAAAAGAATATATTTCAATTTTACTATGAAGTACTGAATGCAAACCTTTTGGAAACATGTTAACATCACTCCCCAAATGTTCCTGAACTGTTTGACACCTGTTACAACTCTCAGGTATTCAAGATAAAAAAGATGATTTCTCAGTGCATACTGTGCTTTGGCATTGAATGAAGCATACATTTCAATTTTACTCAAAGGTACTGACTGCAAACCTTATGGAGTCGTCTGAATATAACTCTCCACATGATCCTGAGATGTTTAATAGTTGTTATATCACTCAGGTATTCAAGACAAAAAAGTTGATTTCTCAACGCATGTAGGGCTTTGGAACTTTAAGTATATATTTCAATTTTACTCTAAATTCCTCAATGCAAACCTTATGGAAACATCTAAACATAACTCCCCACATGATACTGAGATGTTTGACACCGGTTATATCATTCAGGTATTCAAGATAAAAAAGTTGATTCTCAGTGCATACTGTGCTTTGGGATTGAATGAAGCATACATTTCAATTTTACTCAAAGGTACTGACTGCAAACCTTATGGAGTCATCTTAATATAACTCTCCACATGATCCTGAGATGTTTGGCAGTTGTTATATCACTCAGCTATTCAAGACAAAAAAGTTGATATCTCAATGCATAATGTGCTTTGGAACTAAAAGGATACATTACAATTTTACTCTAAATTCCTCAATGCAAACCTTATGGAAATATCTAAACATAACACCCCACATGATCCTGAGATGCTTGACATTTGTTATATCACTCAGGTATTCGAGACAGAAAAGTTGATTTCTCTCAGCATGCAATGCTTTGGCACTAAAAGAATATATTTCAATTTTACTATGAAGTACTGAATGCAAACCTTTTGGAAACATGTTAACATCACTCCCCAAATGTTCCTGAACTGTTTGACACCTGCTACATCTCTCAGGTATTCAAGATAAAAAAGATGATTTCTCAGTGCATACTGTGCTTTGGCATTGAATGAAGCATACATTTCAATTTTACTCAAAGGTACTGACTGCAAACCTTATGGAGTCATCTGAATATAACTCTCCACATGATCCTGAGCTGTTTAATAGTTGTTATATCACTCAGGTATTCAAGACAAAAAAGTTGATTTCTCCACGCATGAAGTGCTTTGGAACTTTAAGTATATATTTCAATTTTACTCTAAATTCCTCAATGCAAACCTTATGGAAACGTTTAAACATAACTCCCCACACGATCCTGAGATGTTTGACACCGGTTATATCATTCCGGTATTCAAGATAAAAAAGTTGATTTCTCAGTGCATACAGTGCTTTGGCATTGAATGAAGCATACATTTCAATTTTACTCAAAGGTACTGACTGCAAACCTTATGGAGTCATCTTAATATAACTCTCCACATGATCCTGAGATGTTTGGCAGTTGTTATATGACTCAGCTATTCAAGACAAAAAAGTTGATATCTGAATGCATGATGTGCTTTGGAACTAAAAGTATACATTACAATTTCACTCTAAATTCCTCAATGCAAACCTTATGGAAATATCTAAACATAACTCCCCACATGATCCTGAGATGTTTGACATTTGTTATATCACTCAGGTATTCGAGACAAAAAAGTTGATTTCTCTCAGCATGCAATGCTTTGGCACTAAAAGAATATATTTCAATTTTACTATGAAGTACTGAATGCAAACCTTTTGGAAACATGTTAACATCACTCCCCAAATGTTCCTGAACTGTTTGACACCTGTTACAACTCTCAGGTATTCAAGATAAAAAAGATGATTTCTCAGTGCATACTGTGCTTTGGCATTGAATGAAGCATACATTTCAATTTTACTCAAAGGTACTGACTGCAAACCTTATGGAGTCGTCTGAATATAACTCTCCACATGATCCTGAGATGTTTAATAGTTGTTATATCACTCAGGTATTCAAGACAAAAAAGTTGATTTCTCAACGCATGTAGGGCTTTGGAACTTTAAGTATATATTTCAATTTTACTCTAAATTCCTCAATGCAAACCTTATGGAAACATCTAAACATAACTCCCCACATGATACTGAGATGTTTGACACCGGTTATATCATTCAGGTATTCAAGATAAAAAAGTTGATTCTCAGTGCATACTGTGCTTTGGGATTGAATGAAGCATACATTTCAATTTTACTCAAAGGTACTGACTGCAAACCTTATGGAGTCATCTTAATATAACTCTCCACATGATCCTGAGATGTTTGGCAGTTGTTATATCACTCAGCTATTCAAGACAAAAAAGTTGATATCTCAATGCATAATGTGCTTTGGAACTAAAAGGATACATTACAATTTTACTCTAAATTCCTCAATGCAAACCTTATGGAAATATCTAAACATAACACCCCACATGATCCTGAGATGCTTGACATTTGTTATATCACTCAGGTATTCGAGACAGAAAAGTTGATTTCTCTCAGCATGCAATGCTTTGGCACTAAAAGAATATATTTCAATTTTACTATGAAGTACTGAATGCAAACCTTTTGGAAACATGTTAACATCACTCCCCAAATGTTCCTGAACTGTTTGACACCTGCTACATCTCTCAGGTATTCAAGATAAAAAAGATGATTTCTCAGTGCATACTGTGCTTTGGCATTGAATGAAGCATACATTTCAATTTTACTCAAAGGTACTGACTGCAAACCTTATGGAGTCGTCTGAATATAACTCTCCACATGATCCTGAGATGTTTAATAGTTGTTATATCACTCAGGTATTCAAGACAAAAAAGTTGATTTCTCAACGCATGTAGGGCTTTGGAACTTTAAGTATATATTTCAATTTTACTCTAAATTCCTCAATGCAAACCTTATGGAAACATCTAAACATAACTCCCCACATGATACTGAGATGTTTGACACCGGTTATATCATTCAGGTATTCAAGATAAAAAAGTTGATTCTCAGTGCATACTGTGCTTTGGGATTGAATGAAGCATACATTTCAATTTTACTCAAAGGTACTGACTGCAAACCTTATGGAGTCATCTTAATATAACTCTCCACATGATCCTGAGATGTTTGGCAGTTGTTATATCACTCAGCTATTCAAGACAAAAAAGTTGATATCTCAATGCATAATGTGCTTTGGAACTAAAAGAATACATTACAATTTTACTCTAAATTCCTCAATGCAAACCTTATGGAAATATCTAAACATAACACCCCACATGATCCTGAGATGCTTGACATTTGTTATATCACTCAGGTATTCGAGACAGAAAAGTTGATTTCTCTCAGCATGCAATGCTTTGGCACTAAAAGAATATATTTCAATTTTACTATGAAGTACTGAATGCAAACCTTTTGGAAACATGTTAACATCACTCCCCAAATGTTCCTGAACTGTTTGACACCTGTTACATCTCTCAGGTATTCAAGATAAAAAAGATGATTTCTCAGTGCATACTGTGCTTTGGCATTGAATGAAGCATACATTTCAATTTTACTCAAAGGTACTGACTGCAAACCTTATGGAGTCATCTTAATATAACTCTCCACATGATCCTGAGATGTTTGGCAGTTGTTATATCACTCAGCTATTCAGGACAAAAAAGTTGATATCTCAATGCATGATGTGCTTTGGAACTAAAAGGATACATTACAATTTTACTCTAAATTCCTCAATGCAAACCTTATGGAAATATCTAAACATAACACCCCAGATGATCCTGAGATGCTTGACATTTGTTATATCACTCAGGTATTCGAGACAGAAAAGTTGATTTCTCTCAGCATGCAATGCTTTGGCACTAAAAGAATATATTTCAATTTTACTATGAAGTACTGAATGCAAACCTTTTGGAAACATGTTAACATCACTCCCCAAATGTTCCTGAACTGTTTGACACCTGTTACATCTCTCAGGTATTCAAGGTAAAAAAGATGATTTCTCAGTGCATACTGTGCTTTGGCATTGAATGAAGCATACATTTCAATTTTACTCAAAGGTACTGACTGCAAACCTTATGGAGTCATCTGAATATAACTCTCCACATGATCCTGAGCTGTTTAATAGTTGTTATATCACTCAGGTATTCAAGACAAAAAAGTTGATTTCTCCACGCATGAAGTGCTTTGGAACTTTAAGTATATATTTCAATTTTACTCTAAATTCCTCAATGCAAACCTTATGGAAACATTTAAACATAACTCCCCACACGATCCTGAGATGTTTGACACCGGTTATATCATTCCGGTATTCAAGATAAAAAAGTTGATTTCTCAGTGCATACAGTGCTTTGGCATTGAATGAAGCATACATTTCAATTTTACTCAAAGGTACTGACTGCAAACCTTATGGAGTCATCTTAATATAACTCTCCACATGATCCTGAGATGTTTGGCAGTTGTTATATGACTCAGCTATTCAAGACAAAAAAGTTGATATCTGAATGCATGATGTGCTTTGGAACTAAAAGTATACATTACAATTTCACTCTAAATTCCTCAATGCAAACCTTATGGAAATATCTAAACATAACTCCCCACATGATCCTGAGATGTTTGACATTTGTTATATCACTCAGGTATTCGAGACAAAAAAGTTGATTTCTCTCAGCATGCAATGCTTTGGCACTAAAAGAATATATTTCAATTTTACTATGAAGTACTGAAAGCAAACCTTTTCGAAACATGTTAACATCACTCCCCAAATGTTCCTGAACTGTTTGACACCTGTTACAACTCTCAGGTATTCAAGATAAAAAAGATGATTTCTCAGTGCATACTGTGCTTTGGCATTGAATGAAGCATACATTTTAAATTTACTCAAAGGTACTGACTGCAAACCTTATGGAGGCTCTTAATATAACTCTCCACATGATCCTGAGATGTTTGGCAGTTGTTATATCACTCTGCTTTTCAAGACAAAAAAGTTGATCTCTCAATGCATGAAGCGGTTTGGAACTAACAGTATATATATCAATTTTACTCTAAATTTCTCAATGCAAAGCTTATACAAACATCTAATCATATGTCCCTGCATGATCCTGAGATGATTGACTCCGGTTATATCACTCAGGTATTCAAGATAAAAAAGTTGATTTCTCAGTGCATACTGTGATTTGGCATTGAATGAAGCATACATTTCAATTTTACTCAAAGATACTGACTGCAAACCTTATGGAGACATCTTAATATAACTCTACACATTATCCTGAGATGTCTGACAGCTGTTATATCACTCAGCTATTCAAGACAAAAGAGTTGATTTTTCAGTGCATGCAATGCTTTGGCACTAAAGGCATATATTTCAATTTTACTCAAAGGAACTGACTGCAAACCTTATGGAGACATCTTAATATAAATCTCGACATGATCCTGAGAAGTTTGACAGCTGTTATATCACTCAGCTATTCAAGACAAAAAACTTGATTTCTCAGTGCATGCTGTACTTTGGTATTGAAAGAAGTATACACTTCAATTTTACTCAAAGGTACTGACTGCAAACCTTATGGACTCATCTTAATATAACTCTCCACATGATCCTGAGATGATTGGCAGTTGTTATATCACTCAGCTATTCAAGACAAAAAAGTTGATATCTCAATGCATGAAGTGCTTTGGAACTAAAAGAATATATTTCAATTTTACTCTAAAGTCCTGAATGCAAACCTCATGGAAACATTTTAACATAACTCCCCACATGATCCTGAGATGTTTGACATTTGTTATATCACTCAGGTATTAAAGACAAAAAAGTTGATCTCTCAGTGCATGCTGTACTTTGGCATTGAAAGAAGTATACACTTCAATTTTACTCAAATGTACTGACTGCAAACCTTATGGAAACATCTAAACATAACTCCCCACATGATCCTGAGATGTTTGAAATCTGTTATATCACTCAGGTATTCAACACAAAAAAGTTGATTTCTCTCTGCATGCAATGCTTTGGCACTAAAAGTATATATTTCAATTTTACTCTGAAGTACTAAATGCAACCCTTATGGAAACATCTAAACATAACTCCCCACATGATCCTGAGATGTTTGACACCAGTTATATCATTCAGGTATTCAAGATAAAAAAGTTGATTTCTCAGTGCATACTGTGCTTTGGCATTGAATGAAGCATACATTTCAATTTTACTCAAAGGTACTGACTGCAAACCTTATGGAGTCATCATAATATAACTCTCCACATGATCCTGAGATGTTTGACAGTTGTTATATCACTCAGCTATTCAAGACAAAAAAGTTGATATCTGAATGCATGATGTGCTTTGGAACTAAAAGTATACATTACAATTTCACTCTAAATTCCTCAATGCAAACCTTATGGAAATATCTAAACATAACTCCCCACATGATCCTGAGATGTTTGACATTTGTTATATCACTCAGGTATTCGAGACAAAAAAGTTGATTTCTCTCAGCATGCAATGCTTTGGCACTAAAAGAATATATTTCAATTTTACTATGAAGTACTGAATGCAAACCTTTTGGAAACATGTTAACATCACTCCCCAAATGTTCCTGAACTGTTTGACACCTGTTACAACTCTCAGGTATTCAAGATAAAAAAGATGATTTCTCAGTGCATACTGTGCTTTGGCATTGAATGAAGCATACATTTCAATTTTACTCAAAGGTACTGACTGCAAACCTTATGGAGTCGTCTGAATATAACTCTCCACATGATCCTGAGATGTTTAATAGTTGTTATATCACTCAGGTATTCAAGACAAAAAAGTTGATTTCTCAACGCATGTAGGGCTTTGGAACTTTAAGTATATATTTCAATTTTACTCTAAATTCCTCAATGCAAACCTTATGGAAACATTTAAACATAACTCCCCACACGATCCTGAGATGTTTGACACCGGTTATATCATTCCGGTATTCAAGATAAAAAAGTTGATTTCTCAGTGCATACAGTGCTTTGGCATTGAATGAAGCATACATTTCAATTTTACTCAAAGGTACTGACTGCAAACCTTATGGAGTCATCTTAATATAACTCTCCACATGATCCTGAGATGTTTGGCAGTTGTTATATGACTCAGCTATTCAAGACAAAAAAGTTGATATCTGAATGCATGATGTGCTTTGGAACTAAAAGTATACATTACAATTTCACTCTAAATTCCTCAATGCAAACCTTATGGAAATATCTAAACATAACTCCCCACATGATCCTGAGATGTTTGACATTTGTTATATCACTCAGGTATTCGAGACAAAAAAGTTGATTTCTCTCAGCATGCAATGCTTTGGCACTAAAAGAATATATTTCAATTTTACTATGAAGTACTGAATGCAAACCTTTTGGAAACATGTTAACATCACTCCCCAAATGTTCCTGAACTGTTTGACACCTGTTACAACTCTCAGGTATTCAAGATAAAAAAGATGATTTCTCAGTGCATACTGTGCTTTGGCATTGAATGAAGCATACATTTCAATTTTACTCAAAGGTACTGACTGCAAACCTTATGGAGTCGTCTGAATATAACTCTCCACATGATCCTGAGATGTTTAATAGTTGTTATATCACTCAGGTATTCAAGACAAAAAAGTTGATTTCTCAACGCATGTAGGGCTTTGGAACTTTAAGTATATATTTCAATTTTACTCTAAATTCCTCAATGCAAACCTTATGGAAACATCTAAACATAACTCCCCACATGATACTGAGATGTTTGACACCGGTTATATCATTCAGGTATTCAAGATAAAAAAGTTGATTCTCAGTGCATACTGTGCTTTGGGATTGAATGAAGCATACATTTCAATTTTACTCAAAGGTACTGACTGCAAACCTTATGGAGTCATCTTAATATAACTCTCCACATGATCCTGAGATGTTTGGCAGTTGTTATATCACTCAGCTATTCAAGACAAAAAAGTTGATATCTCAATGCATAATGTGCTTTGGAACTAAAAGGATACATTACAATTTTACTCTAAATTCCTCAATGCAAACCTTATGGAAATATCTAAACATAACACCCCACATGATCCTGAGATGCTTGACATTTGTTATATCACTCAGGTATTCGAGACAGAAAAGTTGATTTCTCTCAGCATGCAATGCTTTGGCACTAAAAGAATATATTTCAATTTTACTATGAAGTACTGAATGCAAACCTTTTGGAAACATGTTAACATCACTCCCCAAATGTTCCTGAACTGTTTGACACCTGCTACATCTCTCAGGTATTCAAGATAAAAAAGATGATTTCTCAGTGCATACTGTGCTTTGGCATTGAATGAAGCATACATTTCAATTTTACTCAAAGGTACTGACTGCAAACCTTATGGAGTCGTCTGAATATAACTCTCCACATGATCCTGAGATGTTTAATAGTTGTTATATCACTCAGGTATTCAAGACAAAAAAGTTGATTTCTCAACGCATGTAGGGCTTTGGAACTTTAAGTATATATTTCAATTTTACTCTAAATTCCTCAATGCAAACCTTATGGAAACATCTAAACATAACTCCCCACATGATACTGAGATGTTTGACACCGGTTATATCATTCAGGTATTCAAGATAAAAAAGTTGATTCTCAGTGCATACTGTGCTTTGGGATTGAATGAAGCATACATTTCAATTTTACTCAAAGGTACTGACTGCAAACCTTATGGAGTCATCTTAATATAACTCTCCACATGATCCTGAGATGTTTGGCAGTTGTTATATCACTCAGCTATTCAAGACAAAAAAGTTGATATCTCAATGCATAATGTGCTTTGGAACTAAAAGAATACATTACAATTTTACTCTAAATTCCTCAATGCAAACCTTATGGAAATATCTAAACATAACACCCCACATGATCCTGAGATGCTTGACATTTGTTATATCACTCAGGTATTCGAGACAGAAAAGTTGATTTCTCTCAGCATGCAATGCTTTGGCACTAAAAGAATATATTTCAATTTTACTATGAAGTACTGAATGCAAACCTTTTGGAAACATGTTAACATCACTCCCCAAATGTTCCTGAACTGTTTGACACCTGTTACATCTCTCAGGTATTCAAGATAAAAAAGATGATTTCTCAGTGCATACTGTGCTTTGGCATTGAATGAAGCATACATTTCAATTTTACTCAAAGGTACTGACTGCAAACCTTATGGAGTCATCTTAATATAACTCTCCACATGATCCTGAGATGTTTGGCAGTTGTTATATCACTCAGCTATTCAGGACAAAAAAGTTGATATCTCAATGCATGATGTGCTTTGGAACTAAAAGGATACATTACAATTTTACTCTAAATTCCTCAATGCAAACCTTATGGAAATATCTAAACATAACACCCCACATAATCCTGAGATGCTTGACATTTGTTATATCACTCAGGTATTCGAGACAGAAAAGTTGATTTCTCTCAGCATGCAATGCTTTGGCACTAAAAGAATATATTTCAATTTTACTATGAAGTACTGAATGCAAACCTTTTGGAAACATGTTAACATCACTCCCCAAATGTTCCTGAACTGTTTGACACCTGTTACATCTCTCAGGTATTCAAGGTAAAAAAGATGATTTCTCAGTGCATACTGTGCTTTGGCATTGAATGAAGCATACATTTCAATTTTACTCAAAGGTACTGACTGCAAACCTTATGGAGTCATCTGAATATAACTCTCCACATGATCCTGAGCTGTTTAATAGTTGTTATATCACTCAGGTATTCAAGACAAAAAAGTTGATTTCTCCACGCATGAAGTGCTTTGGAACTTTAAGTATATATTTCAATTTTACTCTAAATTCCTCAATGCAAACCTTATGGAAACATTTAAACATAACTCCCCACACGATCCTGAGATGTTTGACACCGGTTATATCATTCCGGTATTCAAGATAAAAAAGTTGATTTCTCAGTGCATACAGTGCTTTGGCATTGAATGAAGCATACATTTCAATTTTACTCAAAGGTACTGACTGCAAACCTTATGGAGTCATCTTAATATAACTCTCCACATGATCCTGAGATGTTTGGCAGTTGTTATATGACTCAGCTATTCAAGACAAAAAAGTTGATATCTGAATGCATGATGTGCTTTGGAACTAAAAGTATACATTACAATTTCACTCTAAATTCCTCAATGCAAACCTTATGGAAATATCTAAACATAACTCCCCACATGATCCTGAGATGTTTGACATTTGTTATATCACTCAGGTATTCGAGACAAAAAAGTTGATTTCTCTCAGCATGCAATGCTTTGGCACTAAAAGAATATATTTCAATTTTACTATGAAGTACTGAAAGCAAACCTTTTGGAAACATGTTAACATCACTCCCCAAATGTTCCTGAACTGTTTGACACCTGTTACAACTCTCAGGTATTCAAGATAAAAAAGATGATTTCTCAGTGCATACTGTGCTTTGGCATTGAATGAAGCATACATTTTAAATTTACTCAAAGGTACTGACTGCAAACCTTATGGAGGCTCTTAATATAACTCTCCACATGATCCTGAGATGTTTGGCAGTTGTTATATCACTCTGCTTTTCAAGACAAAAAAGTTGATCTCTCAATGCATGAAGCGGTTTGGAACTAACAGTATATATATCAATTTTACTCTAAATTTCTCAATGCAAAGCTTATACAAACATCTAATCATATGTCCCTGCATGATCCTGAGATGATTGACTCCGGTTATATCACTCAGGTATTCAAGATAAAAAAGTTGATTTCTCAGTGCATACTGTGATTTGGCATTGAATGAAGCATACATTTCAATTTTACTCAAAGATACTGACTGCAAACCTTATGGAGACATCTTAATATAACTCTACACATTATCCTGAGATGTCTGACAGCTGTTATATCACTCAGCTATTCAAGACAAAAGAGTTGATTTTTCAGTGCATGCAATGCTTTGGCACTAAAGGCATATATTTCAATTTTACTCAAAGGAACTGACTGCAAACCTTATGGAGACATCTTAATATAAATCTCGACATGATCCTGAGAAGTTTGACAGCTGTTATATCACTCAGCTATTCAAGACAAAAAACTTGATTTCTCAGTGCATGCTGTACTTTGGTATTGAAAGAAGTATACACTTCAATTTTACTCAAAGGTACTGACTGCAAACCTTATGGACTCATCTTAATATAACTCTCCACATGATCCTGAGATGATTGGCAGTTGTTATATCACTCAGCTATTCAAGACAAAAAAGTTGATATCTGAATGCATGAAGTGCTTTGGAACTAAAAGAATATATTTCAATTTTACTCTAAAGTCCTGAATGCAAACCTCATGGAAACATTTTAACATAACTCCCCACATGATCCTGAGATGTTTGACATTTGTTATATCACTCAGGTATTAAAGACAAAAAAGTTGATCTCTCAGTGCATGCTGTACTTTGGCATTGAAAGAAGTATACACTTCAATTTTACTCAAATGTACTGACTGCAAACCTTATGGAAACATCTAAACATAACTCCCCACATGATCCTGAGATGTTTGAAATCTGTTATATCACTCAGGTATTCAACACAAAAAAGTTGATTTCTCTCTGCATGCAATGCTTTGGCACTAAAAGTATATATTTCAATTTTACTCTGAAGTACTAAATGCAACCCTTATGGAAACATCTAAACATAACTCCCCACATGATCCTGAGATGTTTGACACCAGTTATATCATTCAGGTATTCAAGATAAAAAAGTTGATTTCTCAGTGCATACTGTGCTTTGGCATTGAATGAAGCATACATTTCAATTTTACTCAAAGGTACTGACTGCAAACCTTATGGAGTCATCATAATATAACTCTCCACATGATCCTGAGATGTTTGACAGTTGTTATATCACTCAGCTATTCAAGACAAAAAAGTTGATATCTGAATGCATGATGTGCTTTGGAACTAAAAGTATACATTACAATTTCACTCTAAATTCCTCAATGCAAACCTTATGGAAATATCTAAACATAACTCCCCACATGATCCTGAGATGTTTGACATTTGTTATATCACTCAGGTATTCGAGACAAAAAAGTTGATTTCTCTCAGCATGCAATGCTTTGGCACTAAAAGAATATATTTCAATTTTACTATGAAGTACTGAATGCAAACCTTTTGGAAACATGTTAACATCACTCCCCAAATGTTCCTGAACTGTTTGACACCTGTTACAACTCTCAGGTATTCAAGATAAAAAAGATGATTTCTCAGTGCATACTGTGCTTTGGCATTGAATGAAGCATACATTTCAATTTTACTCAAAGGTACTGACTGCAAACCTTATGGAGTCGTCTGAATATAACTCTCCACATGATCCTGAGATGTTTAATAGTTGTTATATCACTCAGGTATTCAAGACAAAAAAGTTGATTTCTCAACGCATGTAGGGCTTTGGAACTTTAAGTATATATTTCAATTTTACTCTAAATTCCTCAATGCAAACCTTATGGAAACATCTAAACATAACTCCCCACATGATACTGAGATGTTTGACACCGGTTATATCATTCAGGTATTCAAGATAAAAAAGTTGATTCTCAGTGCATACTGTGCTTTGGGATTGAATGAAGCATACATTTCAATTTTACTCAAAGGTACTGACTGCAAACCTTATGGAGTCATCTTAATATAACTCTCCACATGATCCTGAGATGTTTGGCAGTTGTTATATCACTCAGCTATTCAAGACAAAAAAGTTGATATCTCAATGCATAATGTGCTTTGGAACTAAAAGGATACATTACAATTTTACTCTAAATTCCTCAATGCAAACCTTATGGAAATATCTAAACATAACACCCCACATGATCCTGAGATGCTAGACATTTGTTATATCACTCAGGTATTCGAGACAGAAAAGTTGATTTCTCTCAGCATGCAATGCTTTGGCACTAAAAGAATATATTTCAATTTTACTATGAAGTACTGAATGCAAACCTTTTGGAAACATGTTAACATCACTCCCCAAATGTTCCTGAACTGTTTGACACCTGCTACATCTCTCAGGTATTCAAGATAAAAAAGATGATTTCTCAGTGCATACTGTGCTTTGGCATTGAATGAAGCATACATTTCAATTTTACTCAAAGGTACTGACTGCAAACCTTATGGAGTCATCTGAATATAACTCTCCACATGATCCTGAGCTGTTTAATAGTTGTTATATCACTCAGGTATTCAAGACAAAAAAGTTGATTTCTCCACGCATGAAGTGCTTTGGAACTTTAAGTATATATTTCAATTTTACTCTAAATTCCTCAATGCAAACCTTATGGAAACATTTAAACATAACTCCCCACACGATCCTGAGATGTTTGACACCGGTTATATCATTCCGGTATTCAAGATAAAAAAGTTGATTTCTCAGTGCATACAGTGCTTTGGCATTGAATGAAGCATACATTTCAATTTTACTCAAAGGTACTGACTGCAAACCTTATGGAGTCATCTTAATATAACTCTCCACATGATCCTGAGATGTTTGGCAGTTGTTATATGACTCAGCTATTCAAGACAAAAAAGTTGATATCTGAATGCATGATGTGCTTTGGAACTAAAAGTATACATTACAATTTCACTCTAAATTCCTCAATGCAAACCTTATGGAAATATCTAAACATAACTCCCCACATGATCCTGAGATGTTTGACATTTGTTATATCACTCAGGTATTCGAGACAAAAAAGTTGATTTCTCTCAGCATGCAATGCTTTGGCACTAAAAGAATATATTTCAATTTTACTATGAAGTACTGAATGCAAACCTTTTGGAAACATGTTAACATCACTCCCCAAATGTTCCTGAACTGTTTGACACCTGTTACAACTCTCAGGTATTCAAGATAAAAAAGATGATTTCTCAGTGCATACTGTGCTTTGGCATTGAATGAAGCATACATTTCAATTTTACTCAAAGGTACTGACTGCAAACCTTATGGAGTCGTCTGAATATAACTCTCCACATGATCCTGAGATGTTTAATAGTTGTTATATCACTCAGGTATTCAAGACAAAAAAGTTGATTTCTCAACGCATGTAGGGCTTTGGAACTTTAAGTATATATTTCAATTTTACTCTAAATTCCTCAATGCAAACCTTATGGAAACATCTAAACATAACTCCCCACATGATACTGAGATGTTTGACACCGGTTATATCATTCAGGTATTCAAGATAAAAAAGTTGATTCTCAGTGCATACTGTGCTTTGGGATTGAATGAAGCATACATTTCAATTTTACTCAAAGGTACTGACTGCAAACCTTATGGAGTCATCTTAATATAACTCTCCACATGATCCTGAGATGTTTGGCAGTTGTTATATCACTCAGCTATTCAAGACAAAAAAGTTGATATCTCAATGCATAATGTGCTTTGGAACTAAAAGGATACATTACAATTTTACTCTAAATTCCTCAATGCAAACCTTATGGAAATATCTAAACATAACACCCCACATGATCCTGAGA
This sequence comes from Mobula birostris, assembly GCF_030028105.1. NCBI lineage: Eukaryota > Metazoa > Chordata > Chondrichthyes > Myliobatiformes > Myliobatidae > Mobula > Mobula birostris. The sequence continues at coordinate 199,143 of NW_027278396.1, read as the reverse complement.
TGCTTGACATTTGTTATATCACTCAGGTATTCGAGACAGAAAAGTTGATTTCTCTCAGCATGCAATGCTTTGGCACTAAAAGAATATATTTCAATTTTACTATGAAGTACTGAATGCAAACCTTTTGGAAACATGTTAACATCACTCCCCAAATGTTCCTGAACTGTTTGACACCTGCTACATCTCTCAGGTATTCAAGATAAAAAAGATGATTTCTCAGTGCATACTGTGCTTTGGCATTGAATGAAGCATACATTTCAATTTTACTCAAAGGTACTGACTGCAAACCTTATGGAGTCGTCTGAATATAACTCTCCACATGATCCTGAGATGTTTAATAGTTGTTATATCACTCAGGTATTCAAGACAAAAAAGTTGATTTCTCAACGCATGTAGGGCTTTGGAACTTTAAGTATATATTTCAATTTTACTCTAAATTCCTCAATGCAAACCTTATGGAAACATCTAAACATAACTCCCCACATGATACTGAGATGTTTGACACCGGTTATATCATTCAGGTATTCAAGATAAAAAAGTTGATTCTCAGTGCATACTGTGCTTTGGGATTGAATGAAGCATACATTTCAATTTTACTCAAAGGTACTGACTGCAAACCTTATGGAGTCATCTTAATATAACTCTCCACATGATCCTGAGATGTTTGGCAGTTGTTATATCACTCAGCTATTCAAGACAAAAAAGTTGATATCTCAATGCATAATGTGCTTTGGAACTAAAAGAATACATTACAATTTTACTCTAAATTCCTCAATGCAAACCTTATGGAAATATCTAAACATAACACCCCACATGATCCTGAGATGCTTGACATTTGTTATATCACTCAGGTATTCGAGACAGAAAAGTTGATTTCTCTCAGCATGCAATGCTTTGGCACTAAAAGAATATATTTCAATTTTACTATGAAGTACTGAATGCAAACCTTTTGGAAACATGTTAACATCACTCCCCAAATGTTCCTGAACTGTTTGACACCTGTTACATCTCTCAGGTATTCAAGATAAAAAAGATGATTTCTCAGTGCATACTGTGCTTTGGCATTGAATGAAGCATACATTTCAATTTTACTCAAAGGTACTGACTGCAAACCTTATGGAGTCATCTTAATATAACTCTCCACATGATCCTGAGATGTTTGGCAGTTGTTATATCACTCAGCTATTCAGGACAAAAAAGTTGATATCTCAATGCATGATGTGCTTTGGAACTAAAAGGATACATTACAATTTTACTCTAAATTCCTCAATGCAAACCTTATGGAAATATCTAAACATAACACCCCAGATGATCCTGAGATGCTTGACATTTGTTATATCACTCAGGTATTCGAGACAGAAAAGTTGATTTCTCTCAGCATGCAATGCTTTGGCACTAAAAGAATATATTTCAATTTTACTATGAAGTACTGAATGCAAACCTTTTGGAAACATGTTAACATCACTCCCCAAATGTTCCTGAACTGTTTGACACCTGTTACATCTCTCAGGTATTCAAGGTAAAAAAGATGATTTCTCAGTGCATACTGTGCTTTGGCATTGAATGAAGCATACATTTCAATTTTACTCAAAGGTACTGACTGCAAACCTTATGGAGTCATCTGAATATAACTCTCCACATGATCCTGAGCTGTTTAATAGTTGTTATATCACTCAGGTATTCAAGACAAAAAAGTTGATTTCTCCACGCATGAAGTGCTTTGGAACTTTAAGTATATATTTCAATTTTACTCTAAATTCCTCAATGCAAACCTTATGGAAACATTTAAACATAACTCCCCACACGATCCTGAGATGTTTGACACCGGTTATATCATTCCGGTATTCAAGATAAAAAAGTTGATTTCTCAGTGCATACAGTGCTTTGGCATTGAATGAAGCATACATTTCAATTTTACTCAAAGGTACTGACTGCAAACCTTATGGAGTCATCTTAATATAACTCTCCACATGATCCTGAGATGTTTGGCAGTTGTTATATGACTCAGCTATTCAAGACAAAAAAGTTGATATCTGAATGCATGATGTGCTTTGGAACTAAAAGTATACATTACAATTTCACTCTAAATTCCTCAATGCAAACCTTATGGAAATATCTAAACATAACTCCCCACATGATCCTGAGATGTTTGACATTTGTTATATCACTCAGGTATTCGAGACAAAAAAGTTGATTTCTCTCAGCATGCAATGCTTTGGCACTAAAAGAATATATTTCAATTTTACTATGAAGTACTGAAAGCAAACCTTTTGGAAACATGTTAACATCACTCCCCAAATGTTCCTGAACTGTTTGACACCTGTTACAACTCTCAGGTATTCAAGATAAAAAAGATGATTTCTCAGTGCATACTGTGCTTTGGCATTGAATGAAGCATACATTTTAAATTTACTCAAAGGTACTGACTGCAAACCTTATGGAGGCTCTTAATATAACTCTCCACATGATCCTGAGATGTTTGGCAGTTGTTATATCACTCTGCTTTTCAAGACAAAAAAGTTGATCTCTCAATGCATGAAGCGGTTTGGAACTAACAGTATATATATCAATTTTACTCTAAATTTCTCAATGCAAAGCTTATACAAACATCTAATCATATGTCCCTGCATGATCCTGAGATGATTGACTCCGGTTATATCACTCAGGTATTCAAGATAAAAAAGTTGATTTCTCAGTGCATACTGTGATTTGGCATTGAATGAAGCATACATTTCAATTTTACTCAAAGATACTGACTGCAAACCTTATGGAGACATCTTAATATAACTCTACACATTATCCTGAGATGTCTGACAGCTGTTATATCACTCAGCTATTCAAGACAAAAGAGTTGATTTTTCAGTGCATGCAATGCTTTGGCACTAAAGGCATATATTTCAATTTTACTCAAAGGAACTGACTGCAAACCTTATGGAGACATCTTAATATAAATCTCGACATGATCCTGAGAAGTTTGACAGCTGTTATATCACTCAGCTATTCAAGACAAAAAACTTGATTTCTCAGTGCATGCTGTACTTTGGTATTGAAAGAAGTATACACTTCAATTTTACTCAAAGGTACTGACTGCAAACCTTATGGACTCATCTTAATATAACTCTCCACATGATCCTGAGATGATTGGCAGTTGTTATATCACTCAGCTATTCAAGACAAAAAAGTTGATATCTCAATGCATGAAGTGCTTTGGAACTAAAAGAATATATTTCAATTTTACTCTAAAGTCCTGAATGCAAACCTCATGGAAACATTTTAACATAACTCCCCACATGATCCTGAGATGTTTGACATTTGTTATATCACTCAGGTATTAAAGACAAAAAAGTTGATCTCTCAGTGCATGCTGTACTTTGGCATTGAAAGAAGTATACACTTCAATTTTACTCAAATGTACTGACTGCAAACCTTATGGAAACATCTAAACATAACTCCCCACATGATCCTGAGATGTTTGAAATCTGTTATATCACTCAGGTATTCAACACAAAAAAGTTGATTTCTCTCTGCATGCAATGCTTTGGCACTAAAAGTATATATTTCAATTTTACTCTGAAGTACTAAATGCAACCCTTATGGAAACATCTAAACATAACTCCCCACATGATCCTGAGATGTTTGACACCAGTTATATCATTCAGGTATTCAAGATAAAAAAGTTGATTTCTCAGTGCATACTGTGCTTTGGCATTGAATGAAGCATACATTTCAATTTTACTCAAAGGTACTGACTGCAAACCTTATGGAGTCATCATAATATAACTCTCCACATGATCCTGAGATGTTTGACAGTTGTTATATCACTCAGCTATTCAAGACAAAAAAGTTGATATCTGAATGCATGATGTGCTTTGGAACTAAAAGTATACATTACAATTTCACTCTAAATTCCTCAATGCAAACCTTATGGAAATATCTAAACATAACTCCCCACATGATCCTGAGATGTTTGACATTTGTTATATCACTCAGGTATTCGAGACAAAAAAGTTGATTTCTCTCAGCATGCAATGCTTTGGCACTAAAAGAATATATTTCAATTTTACTATGAAGTACTGAATGCAAACCTTTTGGAAACATGTTAACATCACTCCCCAAATGTTCCTGAACTGTTTGACACCTGTTACAACTCTCAGGTATTCAAGATAAAAAAGATGATTTCTCAGTGCATACTGTGCTTTGGCATTGAATGAAGCATACATTTCAATTTTACTCAAAGGTACTGACTGCAAACCTTATGGAGTCATCTGAATATAACTCTCCACATGATCCTGAGATGTTTAATAGTTGTTATATCACTCAGGTATTCAAGACAAAAAAGTTGATTTCTCAACGCATGTAGGGCTTTGGAACTTTAAGTATATATTTCAATTTTACTCTAAATTCCTCAATGCAAACCTTATGGAAACATCTAAACATAACTCCCCACATGATACTGAGATGTTTGACACCGGTTATATCATTCAGGTATTCAAGATAAAAAAGTTGATTCTCAGTGCATACTGTGCTTTGGGATTGAATGAAGCATACATTTCAATTTTACTCAAAGGTACTGACTGCAAACCTTATGGAGTCATCTTAATATAACTCTCCACATGATCCTGAGATGTTTGGCAGTTGTTATATCACTCAGCTATTCAAGACAAAAAAGTTGATATCTCAATGCATAATGTGCTTTGGAACTAAAAGGATACATTACAATTTTACTCTAAATTCCTCAATGCAAACCTTATGGAAATATCTAAACATAACACCCCACATGATCCTGAGATGCTTGACATTTGTTATATCACTCAGGTATTCGAGACAGAAAAGTTGATTTCTCTCAGCATGCAATGCTTTGGCACTAAAAGAATATATTTCAATTTTACTATGAAGTACTGAATGCAAACCTTTTGGAAACATGTTAACATCACTCCCCAAATGTTCCTGAACTGTTTGACACCTGTTACATCTCTCAGGTATTCAAGATAAAAAAGATGATTTCTCAGTGCATACTGTGCTTTGGCATTGAATGAAGCATACATTTCAAGTTTACTCAAAGGTACTGACTGCAAACCTTATGGAGTCATCTGAATGTAACTCTCCACATGATCCTGAGCTGTTTAATAGTTGTTATATCACTCAGGTATTCAAGACAAAAAAGTTGATTTCTCCACGCATGAAGTGCTTTGGAACTTTAAGTATATATTTCAATTTTACTCTAAACTCCTCAATGCAAACCTTATGGAAACATCTAAACATAACTCCCCACAGTATCCTGAGATGTTTGACACCGGTTATATCACTCAGGTATTCAAAATAAAAAAAGTGATTTCTCAGTGCATACTGCGCTTTGGAATTGAAAGAAGTATACACTACAATTTTACTCAAAGGTACTGACTGCAAACCTTATGGAGGCTCTTAATATAACTCTCCACATGATCCTGAGATGTTTGGCAGTTGTTATATCACTCAGCTATTCAAGACAGAAAAGTTGATATCTCAATGCATGAAGTGGTTTGGAACTAAAAGTATACATTACAATTTTACTCTAAAGTCCTGAATGCAAACCTCATGGAAACATTTTAACATAACTCCCCACATGATCCTGAGATGTTTGACATTTGTTATATCACTCAGGTATTAAAGACAAAAAAGTTGATCTCTCAGTGCATGCTGTACTTTGGCATTGAAAGAAGTATACACTTCAATTTTACTCAAATGTACTGACTGCAAACCTTATGGAAACATCTAAACATAACTCCCCACATGATCCTGAGATGTTTGAAATCTGTTATATCACTCAGGTATTCAACACAAAAAAGTTGATTTCTCTCTGCATGCAATGCTTTGGCACTAAAAGTATATATTTCAATTTTACTCTGAAGTACTAAATGCAACCCTTATGGAAACATCTAAACATAACTCCCCACATGATCCTGAGATGTTTGACACCAGTTATATCATTCAGGTATTCAAGATAAAAAAGTTGATTTCTCAGTGCATACTGTGCTTTGGCATTGAATGAAGCATACATTTCAATTTTACTCAAAGGTACTGACTGCAAACCTTATGGAGTCATCATAATATACTCTCCACATGATCCTGAGATGTTTGACAGTTGTTATATCACTCAGCTATTCAAGACAAAAAAGTTGATATCTCAATGCATGATGTGCTTTGGAACTAAAAGTATACATTACAATTTTACTCTAAATTCCTCAATGCAAACCTTATGGAAATATCTAAACATAACTCCCCACATGATCCTGAGATGTTTGACACCGGTTATATCATTCAGGTATTCAAGATAAAAAAGTTGATTCTCAGTGCATACTGTGCTTTGGGATTGAATGAAGCATACATTTCAATTTTACTCAAAGGTGCTGACTGCAAACCTTATGGAGTCATCTTAATATAACTCTCCACATGATCCTGAGATGTTTGGCAGTTGTTATATCACTCAGCTATTCAAGACAAAAAAGTTGATATCTCAATGCATAATGTGCTTTGGAACTAAAAGGATACATTACAATTTTACTCTAAATTCCTCAATGCAAACCTTATGGAAATATCTAAACATAACACCCCACATGATCCTGAGATGCTTGACATTTGTTATATCACTCAGGTATTCGAGACAGAAAAGTTGATTTCTCTCAGCATGCAATGCTTTGGCACTAAAAGAATATATTTCAATTTTACTATGAAGTACTGAATGCAAACCTTTTGGAAACATGTTAACATCACTCCCCAAATGTTCCTGAACTGTTTGACACCTGTTACATCTCTCAGGTATTCAAGATAAAAAAGATGATTTCTTAGTGCATACTGTGCTTTGGCATTGAATGAAGCATACATTTCAATTTTACTCAAAGGTACTGACTGCAAACCTTATGGAGTCATCTGAATGTAACTCTCCACATGATCCTGAGCTGTTTAATAGTTGTTATATCACTCAGGTATTCAAGACAAAAAAGTTGATTTCTCCACGCATGAAGTGCTTTGGAACTTTAAGTATATATTTCAATTTTACTCTAAATTCCTCAATGCAAACCTTATGGAAACATCTAAACATAACTCCCCACAGTATCCTGAGATGTTTGACACCGGTTATATCACTCAGGTATTCAAAATAAAAAAAGTGATTTCTCAGCGCATACTGCGCTTTGGAATTGAAAGAAGTATACACTAAAATTTTACTCAAAGGTACTGACTGCAAACCTTATGGAGGCTCTTAATATAACTCTCCACATGATCCTGAGATGTTTGGCAGTTGTTATATCACTCAGCTATTCAAGACAGAAAAGTTGATATCTCAATGCATGAAGTGGTTTGGAACTAAAAGTATACATTACAATTTTACTCTAAATTCCTGAAGGCAAACATTATGGAAACATCTAAACATAACTCCCCACGTGATCCTGAGATGTTTGACACCGGTTATATCACTCAGCTATTCAAGATAAAAAAGTTGATTTCTCAGTGCATACTGTGCTTTGGCATTGAATGAAGCATACATTTCAATTTTACTCAAAGGTACTGACTGCAAACCTTATGGAGTCATCTTAATATAACTCTCCACATGATCCTGAGATGTTTGACAGTTGTTATATCACTCAGGTATTCAAGACAAAAAAGTTGATTTCTCAACACATGAAGTGCGTTGGAACTTAAAGTATATATTTCAATTTTACTCTAAATTCCTCAATGCAAACCTTATGGAAACATCTAAACATAACTCCCCACATGATCCTGAGATGTTTGACACCGGTTATATCATTCAGGTATTCAAGATAAAAAAGTTGATTTCTCAGTGCATACTGTGCTTTGGCATTGAATGAAGCATACATTTTAAATTTACTCAAAGGTACTGACTGCAAACCATATGGAGACATCTTAATATAACTCTCCACATGATCCTGAGATGTTTGGCAGTTGTTATATCACTCTGCTATTCAAGACAAAAAAGTTGATATCTCAATGCATGATGTGCTTTGGAACTAAAAGGATACATTACAATTTTACTCTAAATTCCTCAATGCAAACCTTATGAAAATATCTAAACATAACACCCCACATGATCCTGAGATGCTTGACATTTGTTATATCACTCAGGTATTCGAGACAGAAAAGTTGATTTCTCTCAGCATGCAATGCTTTGGCACTAAAAGAATATATTTCAATTTTACTATGAAGTACTGAATGCAAACCTTTTGGAAACATGTTAACATCACTCCCCAAATGTTCCTGAACTGTTTGACACCTGTTACATCTCTCAGGTATTCAAGATAAAAAAGATAATTTCTCAGTGCATACTGTGCTTTGGCATTGAATGAAGCATACATTTTAAATTTACTCAAAGGTACTGACTGCAAACCATATGGAGACATCTTAATATAACTCTCCACATGATCCTGAGATGTTTGGCAGTTGTTATATCACTCTGCTATTCAAGACAAAAAAGTTGATCTCTCAATGCATGAAGCGGTTTGGAACTAACAGTATATATATCAATTTTACTCTAAATTTCTCAATGCAAACCTTATGCAAACATCTAATCATAAGTCCCTGCATGATCCTGAGATGTTTGACTCCGGTTATATCACTCAGGTATTCAAGACAAAAAAGTTGATTTCTCAACGCATGTAGGGCTTTGGAACTTTAAGTATATATTTCAATTTTACTCTAAATTCCTCAATGCAAACCTTATGGAAACATCTAAACATAACTCCCCACAGTATCCTGAGATGTTTGACACCGGTTATATCACTCAGGTATTCAAAATAAAAAAAGTGATTTCTCAGTGCATACTGCGCTTTGGAATTGAAAGAAGTATACACTACAATTTTACTCAAAGGTACTGACCTCAAACCTTATGGAGGCTCTTAATATAACTCTCCACATGATCCTGAGATGTTTGGCAGTTGTTATATCACTCAGCTATTCAAGACAGAAAAGTTGATATCTCAATGCATGAAGTGGTTTGGAACTAAAAGTATACATTACAATTTTACTCTAAATTCCTGAAGGCAAACATTATGGAAACATCTAAACATAACTCCCCACGTGATCCTGAGATGTTTGACACCGGTTATATCATTCAGGTATTCAAGATAAAAAAGTTGATTTCTCAGAGCATACTGTGCTTTGGCATTGAATGAAGCATACATTTTAAATTTACTCAAAGGTACTGACTGCAAACCATATGGAGACATCTTAATATAACTCTCCACATGATCCTGAGATGTTTGGCAGTTGTTATATCACTCTGCTATTCAAGACAAAAAAGTTGATCTCTCAATGCGTGAAGCGGTTTGGAACTAACAGTATATATATCAATTTTACTCTAAATTTCTCAATGCAAACCTTATGCAAACATCTAATCATATGTCCCTGCATGATCCTGAGATGATTGACTCCGGTTATATCACTCAGGTATTCAAGATAAAAAAGTTGATTTCTCAGTGCATACTGTGATTTGGCATTGAATGAAGCATACATTTCAATTTTACTCAAAGGTACTGACTGCAAACCTTATGGAAATATCTAAACATAACTCCCCAAATGATCCTGAGTTGTTTGACATTTGTTATATCACTCAGGTATTCAAAACAAAAAATTTGATTTCTCAGTGCATGCAATGCTTTGGCAGTAAAAGTATATATTTCAATTTTACTCTGAAGTACTGAATGCCAACCTTATGGAAAGATGTTAACATCACTCTCCACATGATTCTGAGATGCTTGACACCTGTTACATCACTCAGGTACTCAGGATAAAAAAGTTGATTTCTCATTGCATACAGTGCTTTGGCATTGAAAGAAGCATACATTTCAATTTTACTCAAAGATACTGACTGCAAACCTTATGGAGACATCTTAATATAACTCTACACATTATCCTGAGATGTCTGACAGCTGTTATATCACTCAGCTATTCAAGACAAAAGAGTTGATTTTTCAGTGCATGCAATGCTTTGGCACTAAAGGCATATATTTCAATTTTACTCAAAGGTACTGACTGCAAACCTTATGGAGACATCTTAATATAAATCTCGACATGATCCTGAGAAGTTTGACAGCTGTTATATCACTCAGCTATTCAAGACAAAAAACTTGATTTCTCAGTGCATGCTGTACTTTGGTATTCAAAGAAGTATACACTTCAATTTTACTCAAAGGTACTGACTGCAAACCTTATGGACTCATCTTAATATAACTCTCCACATGATCCTGAGATGATTGGCAGTTGTTATATCACTCAGCTATTCAAGACAAAAAAGTTGATATCTCAATGCATGAAGTGCTTTGGAACTAAAAGAATATATTTCAATTTTACTCTAAAGTCCTGAATGCAAACCTCATGGAAACATTTTAACATAACTCCCCACATGATCCTGAGATGTTTGACATTTGTTATATCACTCAGGTATTAAAGACAAAAAAGTTGATCTCTCAGTGCATGCTGTACTTTGGCATTGAAAGAAGTATACACTTCAATTTTACTCAAATGTACTGACTGCAAACCTTATGGAAACATCTAAACATAACTCCCCACATGATCCTGAGATGTTTGAAATCTGTTATATCACTCAGGTATTCAACACAAAAAAGTTGATTTCTCTCTGCATGCAATGCTTTGGCACTAAAAGTATATATTTCAATTTTACTCTGAACTACTAAATGCAACCCTTATGGAAACATCTAAACATAACTCCCCACATGATCCTGAGATGTTTGACACCAGTTATATCATTCAGGTATTCAAGATAAAAAAGTTGATTTCTCAGTGCATACTGTGCTTTGGCATTGAATGAAGCATACATTTCAATTTTACTCAAAGGTACTGACTGCAAACCTTATGGAGTCATCATAATATAACTCTCCACATGATCCTGAGATGTTTGACAGTTGTTATATCACTCAGCTATTCAAGACAAAAAAGTTGATATCTCAATGCATGATGTGCTTTGGAACTAAAAGTATACATTACAATTTTACTCTAAATTCCTCAATGCAAACCTTATGGAAATATCTAAACATAACTCCCCACATGATCCTGAGATGTTTGACATTTGTTATATCACTCAGGTATTCGAGACAAAAAATTTGATTTCTCAGTGCATGCAATGCTTTGGCAGTAAAAGTATATATTTCAATTTTACTCTGAAGTACTGAATGCCAACCTTATGGAAAGATGTTAACATCACTCTCCACATGATTCTGAGATGTTTGACACCTGTTACATCACTCAGGTACTCAGGATAAAGAAGTTGATTTCTCATTGCATACAGTGCTTTGGCATTGAAAGAAGCATACATTTCAATTTTACTCAAAGGTACTGACTGCAAACCTTATGGAGTCATCTGAATATAACTCTCCACATGATCCTGAGATGTTTAATAGTTGTTATATCACTCAGGTATTCAAGACAAAAAAGTTGATATCTCAATGCATGATGTGCTTTGGAACTAAAAGGATACATTACAATTTTACTCTAAATTCCTCAATGCAAACCTTATGAAAATATCTAAACATAACACCCCACATGATCCTGAGATGCTTGACATTTGTTATATCACTCAGGTATTCGAGACAGAAAAGTTGATTTCTCTCAGCATGCAATGCTTTGGCACTAAAAGAATATATTTCAATTTTACTATGAAGTACTGAATGCAAACCTTTTGGAAACATGTTAACATCACTCCCCAAATGTTCCTGAACTGTTTGACACCTGTTACATCTCTCAGGTATTCAAGATAAAAAAGATAATTTCTCAGTGCATACTGTGCTTTGGCATTGAATGAAGCATACATTTTAAATTTACTCAAAGGTACTGACTGCAAACCATATGGAGACATCTTAATATAACTCTCCACATGATCCTGAGATGTTTGGCAGTTGTTATATCACTCTGCTATTCAAGACAAAAAAGTTGATCTCTCAATGCATGAAGCGGTTTGGAACTAACAGTATATATATCAATTTTACTCTAAATTTCTCAATGCAAACCTTATGCAAACATCTAATCATAAGTCCCTGCATGATCCTGAGATGTTTGACTCCGGTTATATCACTCAGGTATTCAAGACAAAAAAGTTGATTTCTCAACGCATGTAGGGCTTTGGAACTTTAAGTATATATTTCAATTTTACTCTAAATTCCTCAATGCAAACCTTATGGAAACATCTAAACATAACTCCCCACAGTATCCTGAGATGTTTGACACCGGTTATATCACTCAGGTATTCAAAATAAAAAAAGTGATTTCTCAGTGCATACTGCGCTTTGGAATTGAAAGAAGTATACACTACAATTTTACTCAAAGGTACTGACCTCAAACCTTATGGAGGCTCTTAATATAACTCTCCACATGATCCTGAGATGTTTGGCAGTTGTTATATCACTCAGCTATTCAAGACAGAAAAGTTGATATCTCAATGCATGAAGTGGTTTGGAACTAAAAGTATACATTACAATTTTACTCTAAATTCCTGAAGGCAAACATTATGGAAACATCTAAACATAACTCCCCACGTGATCCTGAGATGTTTGACACCGGTTATATCACTCAGCTATTCAAGATAAAAAAGTTGATTTCTCAGTGCATACTGTGCTTTGGCATTGAATGAAGCATACATTTCAATTTTACTCAAAGGTACTGACTGCAAACCTTATGGAGTCATCTTAATATAACTCTCCACATGATCCTGAGATGTTTGACAGTTGTTATATCACTCAGGTATTCAAGACAAAAAAGTTGATTTCTCAACACATGAAGTGCTTTGGAACTTAAAGTATATATTTCAATTTTACTCTAAATTCCTCAATGCAAACCTTATGGAAACATCTAAACATAACTCCCCACATGATCCTGAGATGTTTGACACCGGTTATATCATTCAGGTATTCAAGATAAAAAAGTTGATTTCTCAGAGCATACTGTGCTTTGGCATTGAATGAAGCATACATTTTAAATTTACCTAAAGGTACTGACTGCAAACCATATGGAGACATCTTAATATAACTCTCCACATGATCCTGAGATGTTTGGCAGTTGTTATATCACTCTGCTATTCAAGACAAAAAAGTTGATCTCTCAATGCGTGAAGCGGTTTGGTACTAACAGTATATATATCAATTTTACTCTAAATTTCTCAATGCAAACCTTATGCAAACATCTAATCATATGTCCCTGCATGATCCTGAGATGATTGACTCCGGTTATATCACTCAGGTATTCAAGATAAAAAAGTTGATTTCTCAGTGCATACTGTGATTTGGCATTGAATGAAGCATACATTTCAATTTTACTCAAAGGTACTGACTGCAAACCTTATGGAAATATCTAAACATAACTCCCCAAATGATCCTGAGTTGTTTGACATTTGTTATATCACTCAGGTATTCAAAACAAAAAATTTGATTTCTCAGTGCATGCAATGCTTTGGCAGTAAAAGTATATATTTCAATTTTACTCTGAAGTACTGAATGCCAACCTTATGGAAAGATGTTAACATCACTCTCCACATGATTCTGAGATGCTTGACACCTGTTACATCACTCAGGTACTCAGGATAAAAAAGTTGATTTCTCATTGCATACAGTGCTTTGGCATTGAAAGAAGCATACATTTCAATTTTACTCAAAGATACTGACTGCAAACCTTATGGAGACATCTTAATATAACTCTACACATTATCCTGAGATGTCTGACAGCTGTTATATCACTCAGCTATTCAAGACAAAAGAGTTGATTTTTCAGTGCATGCAATGCTTTGGCACTAAAGGCATATATTTCAATTTTACTCAAAGGTACTGACTGCAAACCTTATGGAGACATCTTAATATAAATCTCGACATGATCCTGAGAAGTTTGACAGCTGTTATATCACTCAGCTATTCAAGACAAAAAACTTGATTTCTCAGTGCATGCTGTACTTTGGTATTCAAAGAAGTATACACTTCAATTTTACTCAAAGGTACTGACTGCAAACCTTATGGACTCATCTTAATATAACTCTCCACATGATCCTGAGATGATTGGCAGTTGTTATATCACTCAGCTATTCAAGACAAAAAAGTTGATATCTCAATGCATGAAGTGCTTTGGAACTAAAAGAATATATTTCAATTTTACTCTAAAGTCCTGAATGCAAACCTCATGGAAACATTTTAACATAACTCCCCACATGATCCTGAGATGTTTGACATTTGTTATATCACTCAGGTATTAAAGACAAAAAAGTTGATCTCTCAGTGCATGCTGTACTTTGGCATTGAAAGAAGTATACACTTCAATTTTACTCAAATGTACTGACTGCAAACCTTATGGAAACATCTAAACATAACTCCCCACATGATCCTGAGATGTTTGAAATCTGTTATATCACTCAGGTATTCAACACAAAAAAGTTGATTTCTCTCTGCATGCAATGCTTTGGCACTAAAAGTATATATTTCAATTTTACTCTGAACTACTAAATGCAACCCTTATGGAAACATCTAAACATAACTCCCCACATGATCCTGAGATGTTTGACACCAGTTATATCATTCAGGTATTCAAGATAAAAAAGTTGATTTCTCAGTGCATACTGTGCTTTGGCATTGAATGAAGCATACATTTCAATTTTACTCAAAGGTACTGACTGCAAACCTTATGGAGTCATCATAATATAACTCTCCACATGATCCTGAGATGTTTGACAGTTGTTATATCACTCAGCTATTCAAGACAAAAAAGTTGATATCTCAATGCATGATGTGCTTTGGAACTAAAAGTATACATTACAATTTTACTCTAAATTCCTCAATGCAAACCTTATGGAAATATCTAAACATAACTCCCCACATGATCCTGAGATGTTTGACATTTGTTATATCACTCAGGTATTCGAGACAAAAAATTTGATTTCTCAGTGCATGCAATGCTTTGGAAGTAAAAGTATATATTTCAATTTTACTCTGAAGTACTGAATGCCAACCTTATGGAAAGATGTTAACATCACTCTCCACATGATTCTGAGATGTTTGACACCTGTTACATCACTCAGGTACTCAGGATAAAGAAGTTGATTTCTCATTGCATACAGTGCTTTGGCATTGAAAGAAGCATACATTTCAATTTTACTCAAAGGTACTGACTGCAAACCTTATGGAGTCATCTGAATATAACTCTCCACATGATCCTGAGATGTTTAATAGTTGTTATATCACTCAGGTATTCAAGACAAAAAAGTTGATTTCTCAACGCATGAAGTGCTTTGGAACTTAAAGTATATATTTCAATTTTACTCTAAATTCCTCAATGCAAACCTTATGGAAACATCTAAACATAACTCCCCACAGTATCCTGAGATGTTTGACACCGGTTATATCACTCAGGTATTCAAAATAAAAAAAGTGATTTCTCAGCGCATACTGCGCTTTGGAATTGAAAGAAGTATACACTAAAATTTTACTCAAAGGTACTGACTGCAAACCTTATGGAGGCTCTTAATATAACTCTCCACATGATCCTGAGATGTTTGGCAGTTGTTATATCACTCAGCTATTCAAGACAGAAAAGTTGATATCTCAATGCATGAAGTGGTTTGGAACTAAAAGTATACATTACAATTTTACTCTAAATTCCTGAAGGCAAACATTATGGAAACATCTAAACATAACTCCCCACGTGATCCTGAGATGTTTGACACCGGTTATATCACTCAGCTATTCAAGATAAAAAAGTTGATTTCTCAGTGCATACTGTGCTTTGGCATTGAATGAAGCATACATTTCAATTTTACTCAAAGGTACTGACTGCAAACCTTATGGAGTCATCTTAATATAACTCTCCACATGATCCTGAGATGTTTGACAGTTGTTATATCACTCAGGTATTCAAGACAAAAAAGTTGATTTCTCAACACATGAAGTGCGTTGGAACTTAAAGTATATATTTCAATTTTACTCTAAATTCCTCAATGCAAACCTTATGGAAACATCTAAACATAACTCCCCACATGATCCTGAGATGTTTGACACCGGTTATATCATTCAGGTATTCAAGATAAAAAAGTTGATTTCTCAGTGCATACTGTGCTTTGGCATTGAATGAAGCATACATTTTAAATTTACTCAAAGGTACTGACTGCAAACCATATGGAGACATCTTAATATAACTCTCCACATGATCCTGAGATGTTTGGCAGTTGTTATATCACTCTGCTATTCAAGACAAAAAAGTTGATATCTCAATGCATGATGTGCTTTGGAACTAAAAGGATACATTACAATTTTACTCTAAATTCCTCAATGCAAACCTTATGAAAATATCTAAACATAACACCCCACATGATCCTGAGATGCTTGACATTTGTTATATCACTCAGGTATTCGAGACAGAAAAGTTGATTTCTCTCAGCATGCAATGCTCTGGCACTAAAAGAATATATTTCAATTTTACTATGAAGTACTGAATGCAAACCTTTTGGAAACATGTTAACATCACTCCCCAAATGTTCCTGAACTGTTTGACACCTGTTACATCTCTCAGGTATTCAAGATAAAAAAGATAATTTCTCAGTGCATACTGTGCTTTGGCATTGAATGAAGCATACATTTTAAATTTACTCAAAGGTACTGACTGCAAACCATATGGAGACATCTTAATATAACTCTCCACATGATCCTGAGATGTTTGGCAGTTGTTATATCACTCTGCTATTCAAGACAAAAAAGTTGATCTCTCAATGCATGAAGCGGTTTGGAACTAACAGTATATATATCAATTTTACTCTAAATTTCTCAATGCAAACCTTATGCAAACATCTAATCATAAGTCCCTGCATGATCCTGAGATGTTTGACTCCGGTTATATCACTCAGGTATTCAAGACAAAAAAGTTGATTTCTCAACGCATGTAGGGCTTTGGAACTTTAAGTATATATTTCAATTTTACTCTAAATTCCTCAATGCAAACCTTATGGAAACATCTAAACATAACTCCCCACAGTATCCTGAGATGTTTGACACCGGTTATATCACTCAGGTATTCAAAATAAAAAAAGTGATTTCTCAGTGCATACTGCGCTTTGGAATTGAAAGAAGTATACACTACAATTTTACTCAAAGGTACTGACCTCAAACCTTATGGAGGCTCTTAATATAACTCTCCACATGATCCTGAGATGTTTGGCAGTTGTTATATCACTCAGCTATTCAAGACAGAAAAGTTGATATCTCAATGCATGAAGTGGTTTGGAACTAAAAGTATACATTACAATTTTACTCTAAATTCCTGAAGGCAAACATTATGGAAACATCTAAACATAACTCCCCACGTGATCCTGAGATGTTTGACACCGGTTATATCACTCAGCTATTCAAGATAAAAAAGTTGATTTCTCAGTGCATACTGTGCTTTGGCATTGAATGAAGCATACATTTCAATTTTACTCAAAGGTACTGACTGCAAACCTTATGGAGTCATCTTAATATAACTCTCCACATGATCCTGAGATGTTTGACAGTTGTTATATCACTCAGGTATTCAAGACAAAAAAGTTGATTTCTCAACACATGAAGTGCTTTGGAACTTAAAGTATATATTTCAATTTTACTCTAAATTCCTCAATGCAAACCTTATGGAAACATCTAAACATAACTCCCCACATGATCCTGAGATGTTTGACACCGGTTATATCATTCAGGTATTCAAGATAAAAAAGTTGATTTCTCAGAGCATACTGTGCTTTGGCATTGAATGAAGCATACATTTTAAATTTACCTAAAGGTACTGACTGCAAACCATATGGAGACATCTTAATATAACTCTCCACATGATCCTGAGATGTTTGGCAGTTGTTATATCACTCTGCTATTCAAGACAAAAAAGTTGATCTCTCAATGCGTGAAGCGGTTTGGTACTAACAGTATATATATCAATTTTACTCTAAATTTCTCAATGCAAACCTTATGCAAACATCTAATCATATGTCCCTGCATGATCCTGAGATGATTGACTCCGGTTATATCACTCAGGTATTCAAGATAAAAAAGTTGATTTCTCAGTGCATACTGTGATTTGGCATTGAATGAAGCATACATTTCAATTTTACTCAAAGGTACTGACTGCAAACCTTATGGAAATATCTAAACATAACTCCCCAAATGATCCTGAGTTGTTTGACATTTGTTATATCACTCAGGTATTCAAAACAAAAAATTTGATTTCTCAGTGCATGCAATGCTTTGGCAGTAAAAGTATATATTTCAATTTTACTCTGAAGTACTGAATGCCAACCTTATGGAAAGATGTTAACATCACTCTCCACATGATTCTGAGATGCTTGACACCTGTTACATCACTCAGGTACTCAGGATAAAAAAGTTGATTTCTCATTGCATACAGTGCTTTGGCATTGAAAGAAGCATACATTTCAATTTTACTCAAAGATACTGACTGCAAACCTTATGGAGACATCTTAATATAACTCTACACATTATCCTGAGATGTCTGACAGCTGTTATATCACTCAGCTATTCAAGACAAAAGAGTTGATTTTTCAGTGCATGCAATGCTTTGGCACTAAAGGCATATATTTCAATTTTACTCAAAGGTACTGACTGCAAACCTTATGGAGACATCTTAATATAAATCTCGACATGATCCTGAGAAGTTTGACAGCTGTTATATCACTCAGCTATTCAAGACAAAAAACTTGATTTCTCAGTGCATGCTGTACTTTGGTATTCAAAGAAGTATACACTTCAATTTTACTCAAAGGTACTGACTGCAAACCTTATGGACTCATCTTAATATAACTCTCCACATGATCCTGAGATGATTGGCAGTTGTTATATCACTCAGCTATTCAAGACAAAAAAGTTGATATCTCAATGCATGAAGTGCTTTGGAACTAAAAGAATATATTTCAATTTTACTCTAAAGTCCTGAATGCAAACCTCATGGAAACATTTTAACATAACTCCCCACATGATCCTGAGATGTTTGACATTTGTTATATCACTCAGGTATTAAAGACAAAAAAGTTGATCTCTCAGTGCATGCTGTACTTTGGCATTGAAAGAAGTATACACTTCAATTTTACTCAAATGTACTGACTGCAAACCTTATGGAAACATCTAAACATAACTCCCCACATGATCCTGAGATGTTTGAAATCTGTTATATCACTCAGGTATTCAACACAAAAAAGTTGATTTCTCTCTGCATGCAATGCTTTGGCACTAAAAGTATATATTTCAATTTTACTCTGAACTACTAAATGCAACCCTTATGGAAACATCTAAACATAACTCCCCACATGATCCTGAGATGTTTGACACCAGTTATATCATTCAGGTATTCAAGATAAAAAAGTTGATTTCTCAGTGCATACTGTGCTTTGGCATTGAATGAAGCATACATTTCAATTTTACTCAAAGGTACTGACTGCAAACCTTATGGAGTCATCATAATATAACTCTCCACATGATCCTGAGATGTTTGACAGTTGTTATATCACTCAGCTATTCAAGACAAAAAAGTTGATATCTCAATGCATGATGTGCTTTGGAACTAAAAGTATACATTACAATTTTACTCTAAATTCCTCAATGCAAACCTTATGGAAATATCTAAACATAACTCCCCACATGATCCTGAGATGTTTGACATTTGTTATATCACTCAGGTATTCGAGACAAAAAATTTGATTTCTCAGTGCATGCAATGCTTTGGCAGTAAAAGTATATATTTCAATTTTACTCTGAAGTACTGAATGCCAACCTTATGGAAAGATGTTAACATCACTCTCCACATGATTCTGAGATGTTTGACACCTGTTACATCACTCAGGTACTCAGGATAAAGAAGTTGATTTCTCATTGCATACAGTGCTTTGGCATTGAAAGAAGCATACATTTCAATTTTACTCAAAGGTACTGACTGCAAACCTTATGGAGTCATCTGAATATAACTCTCCACATGATCCTGAGATGTTTAATAGTTGTTATATCACTCAGGTATTCAAGACAAAAAAGTTGATTTCTCAACGCATGAAGTGCTTTGGAACTTAAAGTATATATTTCAATTTTACTCTAAATTCCTCAATGCAAACCTTATGGAAACATCTAAACATAACTCCCCACAGTATCCTGAGATGTTTGACACCGGTTATATCACTCAGGTATTCAAAATAAAAAAAGTGATTTCTCAGCGCATACTGCGCTTTGGAATTGAAAGAAGTATACACTAAAATTTTACTCAAAGGTACTGACTGCAAACCTTATGGAGGCTCTTAATATAACTCTCCACATGATCCTGAGATGTTTGGCAGTTGTTATATCACTCAGCTATTCAAGACAGAAAAGTTGATATCTCAATGCATGAAGTGGTTTGGAACTAAAAGTATACATTACAATTTTACTCTAAATTCCTGAAGGCAAACATTATGGAAACATCTAAACATAACTCCCCACGTGATCCTGAGATGTTTGACACCGGTTATATCACTCAGCTATTCAAGATAAAAAAGTTGATTTCTCAGTGCATACTGTGCTTTGGCATTGAATGAAGCATACATTTCAATTTTACTCAAAGGTACTGACTGCAAACCTTATGGAGTCATCTTAATATAACTCTCCACATGATCCTGAGATGTTTGACAGTTGTTATATCACTCAGGTATTCAAGACAAAAAAGTTGATTTCTCAACACATGAAGTGCGTTGGAACTTAAAGTATATATTTCAATTTTACTCTAAATTCCTCAATGCAAACCTTATGGAAACATCTAAACATAACTCCCCACATGATCCTGAGATGTTTGACACCGGTTATATCATTCAGGTATTCAAGATAAAAAAGTTGATTTCTCAGTGCATACTGTGCTTTGGCATTGAATGAAGCATACATTTTAAATTTACTCAAAGGTACTGACTGCAAACCATATGGAGACATCTTAATATAACTCTCCACATGATCCTGAGATGTTTGGCAGTTGTTATATCACTCTGCTATTCAAGACAAAAAAGTTGATATCTCAATGCATGATGTGCTTTGGAACTAAAAGGATACATTACAATTTTACTCTAAATTCCTCAATGCAAACCTTATGAAAATATCTAAACATAACACCCCACATGATCCTGAGATGCTTGACATTTGTTATATCACTCAGGTATTCGAGACAGAAAAGTTGATTTCTCTCAGCATGCAATGCTCTGGCACTAAAAGAATATATTTCAATTTTACTATGAAGTACTGAATGCAAACCTTTTGGAAACATGTTAACATCACTCCCCAAATGTTCCTGAACTGTTTGACACCTGTTACATCTCTCAGGTATTCAAGATAAAAAAGATAATTTCTCAGTGCATACTGTGCTTTGGCATTGAATGAAGCATACATTTTAAATTTACTCAAAGGTACTGACTGCAAACCATATGGAGACATCTTAATATAACTCTCCACATGATCCTGAGATGTTTGGCAGTTGTTATATCACTCTGCTATTCAAGACAAAAAAGTTGATCTCTCAATGCATGAAGCGGTTTGGAACTAACAGTATATATATCAATTTTACTCTAAATTTCTCAATGCAAACCTTATGCAAACATCTAATCATAAGTCCCTGCATGATCCTGAGATGTTTGACTCCGGTTATATCACTCAGGTATTCAAGACAAAAAAGTTGATTTCTCAACGCATGTAGGGCTTTGGAACTTTAAGTATATATTTCAATTTTACTCTAAATTCCTCAATGCAAACCTTATGGAAACATCTAAACATAACTCCCCACAGTATCCTGAGATGTTTGACACCGGTTATATCACTCAGGTATTCAAAATAAAAAAAGTGATTTCTCAGTGCATACTGCGCTTTGGAATTGAAAGAAGTATACACTACAATTTTACTCAAAGGTACTGACCTCAAACCTTATGGAGGCTCTTAATATAACTCTCCACATGATCCTGAGATGTTTGGCAGTTGTTATATCACTCAGCTATTCAAGACAGAAAAGTTGATATCTCAATGCATGAAGTGGTTTGGAACTAAAAGTATACATTACAATTTTACTCTAAATTCCTGAAGGCAAACATTATGGAAACATCTAAACATAACTCCCCACGTGATCCTGAGATGTTTGACACCGGTTATATCACTCAGCTATTCAAGATAAAAAAGTTGATTTCTCAGTGCATACTGTGCTTTGGCATTGAATGAAGCATACATTTCAATTTTACTCAAAGGTACTGACTGCAAACCTTATGGAGTCATCTTAATATAACTCTCCACATGATCCTGAGATGTTTGACAGTTGTTATATCACTCAGGTATTCAAGACAAAAAAGTTGATTTCTCAACACATGAAGTGCTTTGGAACTTAAAGTATATATTTCAATTTTACTCTAAATTCCTCAATGCAAACCTTATGGAAACATCTAAACATAACTCCCCACATGATCCTGAGATGTTTGACACCGGTTATATCATTCAGGTATTCAAGATAAAAAAGTTGATTTCTCAGAGCATACTGTGCTTTGGCATTGAATGAAGCATACATTTTAAATTTACTCAAAGGTACTGACTGCAAACCATATGGAGACATCTTAATATAACTCTCCACATGATCCTGAGATGTTTGGCAGTTGTTATATCACTCTGCTATTCAAGACAAAAAAGTTGATCTCTCAATGCGTGAAGCGGTTTGGAACTAACAGTATATATATCAATTTTACTCTAAATTTCTCAATGCAAACCTTATGCAAACATCTAATCATATGTCCCTGCATGATCCTGAGATGATTGACTCCGGTTATATCACTCAGGTATTCAAGATAAAAAAGTTGATTTCTCAGTGCATACTGTGATTTGGCATTGAATGAAGCATACATTTCAATTTTACTCAAAGGTACTGACTGCAAACCTTATGGAAATATCTAAACATAACTCCCCAAATGATCCTGAGTCGTTTGACATTTGTTATATCACTCAGGTATTCAAAACAAAAAATTTGATTTCTCAGTGCATGCAATGCTTTGGCAGTAAAAGTATATATTTCAATTTTACTCTGAAGTACTGAATGCCAACCTTATGGAAAGATGTTAACATCACTCTCCACATGATTCTGAGATGCTTGACACCTGTTACATCACTCAGGTACTCAGGATAAAAAAGTTGATTTCTCATTGCATACAGTGCTTTGGCATTGAAAGAAGCATACATTTCAATTTTACTCAAAGATACTGACTGCAAACCTTATGGAGACATCTTAATATAACTCTACACATTATCCTGAGATGTCTGACAGCTGTTATATCACTCAGCTATTCAAGACAAAAGAGTTGATTTTTCAGTGCATGCAATGCTTTGGCACTAAAGGCATATATTTCAATTTTACTCAAAGGTACTGACTGCAAACCTTATGGAGACATCTTAATATAAATCTCGACATGATCCTGAGAAGTTTGACAGCTGTTATATCACTCAGCTATTCAAGACAAAAAACTTGATTTCTCAGTGCATGCTGTAATTTGGTATTCAAAGAAGTATACACTTCAATTTTACTCAAAGGTACTGACTGCAAACCTTATGGACTCATCTTAATATAACTCTCCACATGATCCTGAGATGATTGGCAGTTGTTATATCACTCAGCTATTCAAGACAAAAAAGTTGATATCTCAATGCATGAAGTGCTTTGGAACTAAAAGAATATATTTCAATTTTACTCTAAAGTCCTGAATGCAAACCTCATGGAAACATTTTAACATAACTCCCCACATGATCCTGAGATGTTTGACATTTGTTATATCACTCAGGTATTAAAGACAAAAAAGTTGATCTCTCAGTGCATGCTGTACTTTGGCATTGAAAGAAGTATACACTTCAATTTTACTCAAATGTACTGACTGCAAACCTTATGGAAACATCTAAACATAACTCCCCACATGATCCTGAGATGTTTGAAATCTGTTATATCACTCAGGTATTCAACACAAAAAAGTTGATTTCTCTCTGCATGCAATGCTTTGGCACTAAAAGTATATATTTCAATTTTACTCTGAACTACTAAATGCAACCCTTATGGAAACATCTAAACATAACTCCCCACATGATCCTGAGATGTTTGACACCAGTTATATCATTCAGGTATTCAAGATAAAAAAGTTGATTTCTCAGTGCATACTGTGCTTTGGCATTGAATGAAGCATACATTTCAATTTTACTCAAAGGTACTGACTGCAAACCTTATGGAGTCATCATAATATAACTCTCCACATGATCCTGAGATGTTTGACAGTTGTTATATCACTCAGCTATTCAAGACAAAAAAGTTGATATCTCAATGCATGATGTGCTTTGGAACTAAAAGTATACATTACAATTTTACTCTAAATTCCTCAATGCAAACCTTATGGAAATATCTAAACATAACTCCCCACATGATCCTGAGATGTTTGACATTTGTTATATCACTCAGGTATTCGAGACAAAAAATTTGATTTCTCAGTGCATGCAATGCTTTGGCAGTAAAAGTATATATTTCAATTTTACTCTGAAGTACTGAATGCCAACCTTATGGAAAGATGTTAACATCACTCTCCACATGATTCTGAGATGTTTGACACCTGTTACATCACTCAGGTACTCAGGATAAAGAAGTTGATTTCTCATTGCATACAGTGCTTTGGCATTGAAAGAAGCATACATTTCAATTTTACTCAAAGGTACTGACTGCAAACCTTATGGAGTCATCTGAATATAACTCTCCACATGATCCTGAGATGTTTAATAGTTGTTATATCACTCAGGTATTCAAGACAAAAAAGTTGATATCTCAATGCATGATGTGCTTTGGAACTAAAAGGATACATTACAATTTTACTCTAAATTCCTCAATGCAAACCTTATGAAAATATCTAAACATAACACCCCACATGATCCTGAGATGCTTGACATTTGTTATATCACTCAGGTATTCGAGACAGAAAAGTTGATTTCTCTCAGCATGCAATGCTTTGGCACTAAAAGAATATATTTCAATTTTACTATGAAGTACTGAATGCAAACCTTTTGGAAACATGTTAACATCACTCCCCAAATGTTCCTGAACTGTTTGACACCTGTTACATCTCTCAGGTATTCAAGATAAAAAAGATAATTTCTCAGTGCATACTGTGCTTTGGCATTGAATGAAGCATACATTTTAAATTTACTCAAAGGTACTGACTGCAAACCATATGGAGACATCTTAATATAACTCTCCACATGATCCTGAGATGTTTGGCAGTTGTTATATCACTCTGCTATTCAAGACAAAAAAGTTGATCTCTCAATGCATGAAGCGGTTTGGAACTAACAGTATATATATCAATTTTACTCTAAATTTCTCAATGCAAACCTTATGCAAACATCTAATCATAAGTCCCTGCATGATCCTGAGATGTTTGACTCCGGTTATATCACTCAGGTATTCAAGACAAAAAAGTTGATTTCTCAACGCATGTAGGGCTTTGGAACTTTAAGTATATATTTCAATTTTACTCTAAATTCCTCAATGCAAACCTTATGGAAACATCTAAACATAACTCCCCACAGTATCCTGAGATGTTTGACACCGGTTATATCACTCAGGTATTCAAAATAAAAAAAGTGATTTCTCAGTGCATACTGCGCTTTGGAATTGAAAGAAGTATACACTACAATTTTACTCAAAGGTACTGACCTCAAACCTTATGGAGGCTCTTAATATAACTCTCCACATGATCCTGAGATGTTTGGCAGTTGTTATATCACTCAGCTATTCAAGACAGAAAAGTTGATATCTCAATGCATGAAGTGGTTTGGAACTAAAAGTATACATTACAATTTTACTCTAAATTCCTGAAGGCAAACATTATGGAAACATCTAAACATAACTCCCCACGTGATCCTGAGATGTTTGACACCGGTTATATCACTCAGCTATTCAAGATAAAAAAGTTGATTTCTCAGTGCATACTGTGCTTTGGCATTGAATGAAGCATACATTTCAATTTTACTCAAAGGTACTGACTGCAAACCTTATGGAGTCATCTTAATATAACTCTCCACATGATCCTGAGATGTTTGACAGTTGTTATATCACTCAGGTATTCAAGACAAAAAAGTTGATTTCTCAACACATGAAGTGCTTTGGAACTTAAAGTATATATTTCAATTTTACTCTAAATTCCTCAATGCAAACCTTATGGAAACATCTAAACATAACTCCCCACATGATCCTGAGATGTTTGACACCGGTTATATCATTCAGGTATTCAAGATAAAAAAGTTGATTTCTCAGAGCATACTGTGCTTTGGCATTGAATGAAGCATACATTTTAAATTTACCTAAAGGTACTGACTGCAAACCATATGGAGACATCTTAATATAACTCTCCACATGATCCTGAGATGTTTGGCAGTTGTTATATCACTCTGCTATTCAAGACAAAAAAGTTGATCTCTCAATGCGTGAAGCGGTTTGGAACTAACAGTATATATATCAATTTTACTCTAAATTTCTCAATGCAAACCTTATGCAAACATCTAATCATATGTCCCTGCATGATCCTGAGATGATTGACTCCGGTTATATCACTCAGGTATTCAAGATAAAAAAGTTGATTTCTCAGTGCATACTGTGATTTGGCATTGAATGAAGCATACATTTCAATTTTACTCAAAGGTACTGACTGCAAACCTTATGGAAATATCTAAACATAACTCCCCAAATGATCCTGAGTTGTTTGACATTTGTTATATCACTCAGGTATTCAAAACAAAAAATTTGATTTCTCAGTGCATGCAATGCTTTGGCAGTAAAAGTATATATTTCAATTTTACTCTGAAGTACTGAATGCCAACCTTATGGAAAGATGTTAACATCACTCTCCACATGATTCTGAGATGCTTGACACCTGTTACATCACTCAGGTACTCAGGATAAAAAAGTTGATTTCTCATTGCATACAGTGCTTTGGCATTGAAAGAAGCATACATTTCAATTTTACTCAAAGATACTGACTGCAAACCTTATGGAGACATCTTAATATAACTCTACACATTATCCTGAGATGTCTGACAGCTGTTATATCACTCAGCTATTCAAGACAAAAGAGTTGATTTTTCAGTGCATGCAATGCTTTGGCACTAAAGGCATATATTTCAATTTTACTCAAAGGTACTGACTGCAAACCTTATGGAGACATCTTAATATAAATCTCGACATGATCCTGAGAAGTTTGACAGCTGTTATATCACTCAGCTATTCAAGACAAAAAACTTGATTTCTCAGTGCATGCTGTACTTTGGTATTCAAAGAAGTATACACTTCAATTTTACTCAAAGGTACTGACTGCAAACCTTATGGACTCATCTTAATATAACTCTCCACATGATCCTGAGATGATTGGCAGTTGTTATATCACTCAGCTATTCAAGACAAAAAAGTTGATATCTCAATGCATGAAGTGCTTTGGAACTAAAAGAATATATTTCAATTTTACTCTAAAGTCCTGAATGCAAACCTCATGGAAACATTTTAACATAACTCCCCACATGATCCTGAGATGTTTGACATTTGTTATATCACTCAGGTATTAAAGACAAAAAAGTTGATCTCTCAGTGCATGCTGTACTTTGGCATTGAAAGAAGTATACACTTCAATTTTACTCAAATGTACTGACTGCAAACCTTATGGAAACATCTAAACATAACTCCCCACATGATCCTGAGATGTTTGAAATCTGTTATATCACTCAGGTATTCAACACAAAAAAGTTGATTTCTCTCTGCATGCAATGCTTTGGCACTAAAAGTATATATTTCAATTTTACTCTGAACTACTAAATGCAACCCTTATGGAAACATCTAAACATAACTCCCCACATGATCCTGAGATGTTTGACACCAGTTATATCATTCAGGTATTCAAGATAAAAAAGTTGATTTCTCAGTGCATACTGTGCTTTGGCATTGAATGAAGCATACATTTCAATTTTACTCAAAGGTACTGACTGCAAACCTTATGGAGTCATCATAATATAACTCTCCACATGATCCTGAGATGTTTGACAGTTGTTATATCACTCAGCTATTCAAGACAAAAAAGTTGATATCTCAATGCATGATGTGCTTTGGAACTAAAAGTATACATTACAATTTTACTCTAAATTCCTCAATGCAAACCTTATGGAAATATCTAAACATAACTCCCCACATGATCCTGAGATGTTTGACATTTGTTATATCACTCAGGTATTCGAGACAAAAAATTTGATTTCTCAGTGCATGCAATGCTTTGGCAGTAAAAGTATATATTTCAATTTTACTCTGAAGTACTGAATGCCAACCTTATGGAAAGATGTTAACATCACTCTCCACATGATTCTGAGATGTTTGACACCTGTTACATCACTCAGGTACTCAGGATAAAGAAGTTGATTTCTCATTGCATACAGTGCTTTGGCATTGAAAGAAGCATACATTTCAATTTTACTCAAAGGTACTGACTGCAAACCTTATGGAGTCATCTGAATATAACTCTCCACATGATCCTGAGATGTTTAATAGTTGTTATATCACTCAGGTATTCAAGACAAAAAAGTTGATTTCTCAACGCATGAAGTGCTTTGGAACTTAAAGTATATATTTCAATTTTACTCTAAATTCCTCAATGCAAACCTTATGGAAACATCTAAACATAACTCCCCACAGTATCCTGAGATGTTTGACACCGGTTATATCACTCAGGTATTCAAAATAAAAAAAGTGATTTCTCAGCGCATACTGCGCTTTGGAATTGAAAGAAGTATACACTAAAATTTTACTCAAAGGTACTGACTGCAAACCTTATGGAGGCTCTTAATATAACTCTCCACATGATCCTGAGATGTTTGGCAGTTGTTATATCACTCAGCTATTCAAGACAGAAAAGTTGATATCTCAATGCATGAAGTGGTTTGGAACTAAAAGTATACATTACAATTTTACTCTAAATTCCTGAAGGCAAACATTATGGAAACATCTAAACATAACTCCCCACGTGATCCTGAGATGTTTGACACCGGTTATATCACTCAGCTATTCAAGATAAAAAAGTTGATTTCTCAGTGCATACTGTGCTTTGGCATTGAATGAAGCATACATTTCAATTTTACTCAAAGGTACTGACTGCAAACCTTATGGAGTCATCTTAATATAACTCTCCACATGATCCTGAGATGTTTGACAGTTGTTATATCACTCAGGTATTCAAGACAAAAAAGTTGATTTCTCAACACATGAAGTGCGTTGGAACTTAAAGTATATATTTCAATTTTACTCTAAATTCCTCAATGCAAACCTTATGGAAACATCTAAACATAACTCCCCACATGATCCTGAGATGTTTGACACCGGTTATATCATTCAGGTATTCAAGATAAAAAAATTGATTTCTCAGTGCATACTGTGCTTTGGCATTGAATGAAGCATACATTTTAAATTTACTCAAAGGTACTGACTGCAAACCATATGGAGACATCTTAATATAACTCTCCACATGATCCTGAGATGTTTGGCAGTTGTTATATCACTCTGCTATTCAAGACAAAAAAGTTGATATCTCAATGCATGATGTGCTTTGGAACTAAAAGGATACATTACAATTTTACTCTAAATTCCTCAATGCAAACCTTATGAAAATATCTAAACATAACACCCCACATGATCCTGAGATGCTTGACATTTGTTATATCACTCAGGTATTCGAGACAGAAAAGTTGATTTCTCTCAGCATGCAATGCTTTGGCACTAAAAGAATATATTTCAATTTTACTATGAAGTACTGAATGCAAACCTTTTGGAAACATGTTAACATCACTCCCCAAATGTTCCTGAACTGTTTGACACCTGTTACATCTCTCAGGTATTCAAGATAAAAAAGATAATTTCTCAGTGCATACTGTGCTTTGGCATTGAATGAAGCATACATTTTAAATTTACTCAAAGGTACTGACTGCAAACCATATGGAGACATCTTAATATAACTCTCCACATGATCCTGAGATGTTTGGCAGTTGTTATATCACTCTGCTATTCAAGACAAAAAAGTTGATCTCTCAATGCATGAAGCGGTTTGGAACTAACAGTATATATATCAATTTTACTCTAAATTTCTCAATGCAAACCTTATGCAAACATCTAATCATAAGTCCCTGCATGATCCTGAGATGTTTGACTCCGGTTATATCACTCAGGTATTCAAGACAAAAAAGTTGATTTCTCAACGCATGTAGGGCTTTGGAACTTTAAGTATATATTTCAATTTTACTCTAAATTCCTCAATGCAAACCTTATGGAAACATCTAAACATAACTCCCCACAGTATCCTGAGATGTTTGACACCGGTTATATCACTCAGGTATTCAAAATAAAAAAAGTGATTTCTCAGTGCATACTGCGCTTTGGAATTGAAAGAAGTATACACTACAATTTTACTCAAAGGTACTGACCTCAAACCTTATGGAGGCTCTTAATATAACTCTCCACATGATCCTGAGATGTTTGGCAGTTGTTATATCACTCAGCTATTCAAGACAGAAAAGTTGATATCTCAATGCATGAAGTGGTTTGGAACTAAAAGTATACATTACAATTTTACTCTAAATTCCTGAAGGCAAACATTATGGAAACATCTAAACATAACTCCCCACGTGATCCTGAGATGTTTGACACCGGTTATATCACTCAGCTATTCAAGATAAAAAAGTTGATTTCTCAGTGCATACTGTGCTTTGGCATTGAATGAAGCATACATTTCAATTTTACTCAAAGGTACTGACTGCAAACCTTATGGAGTCATCTTAATATAACTCTCCACATGATCCTGAGATGTTTGACAGTTGTTATATCACTCAGGTATTCAAGACAAAAAAGTTGATTTCTCAACACATGAAGTGCTTTGGAACTTAAAGTATATATTTCAATTTTACTCTAAATTCCTCAATGCAAACCTTATGGAAACATCTAAACATAACTCCCCACATGATCCTGAGATGTTTGACACCGGTTATATCATTCAGGTATTCAAGATAAAAAAGTTGATTTCTCAGAGCATACTGTGCTTTGGCATTGAATGAAGCATACATTTTAAATTTACTCAAAGGTACTGACTGCAAACCATATGGAGACATCTTAATATAACTCTCCACATGATCCTGAGATGTTTGGCAGTTGTTATATCACTCTGCTATTCAAGACAAAAAAGTTGATCTCTCAATGCGTGAAGCGGTTTGGAACTAACAGTATATATATCAATTTTACTCTAAATTTCTCAATGCAAACCTTATGCAAACATCTAATCATATGTCCCTGCATGATCCTGAGATGATTGACTCCGGTTATATCACTCAGGTATTCAAGATAAAAAAGTTGATTTCTCAGTGCATACTGTGATTTGGCATTGAATGAAGCATACATTTCAATTTTACTCAAAGGTACTGACTGCAAACCTTATGGAAATATCTAAACATAACTCCCCAAATGATCCTGAGTCGTTTGACATTTGTTATATCACTCAGGTATTCAAAACAAAAAATTTGATTTCTCAGTGCATGCAATGCTTTGGCAGTAAAAGTATATATTTCAATTTTACTCTGAAGTACTGAATGCCAACCTTATGGAAAGATGTTAACATCACTCTCCACATGATTCTGAGATGCTTGACACCTGTTACATCACTCAGGTACTCAGGATAAAAAAGTTGATTTCTCATTGCATACAGTGCTTTGGCATTGAAAGAAGCATACATTTCAATTTTACTCAAAGATACTGACTGCAAACCTTATGGAGACATCTTAATATAACTCTACACATTATCCTGAGATGTCTGACAGCTGTTATATCACTCAGCTATTCAAGACAAAAGAGTTGATTTTTCAGTGCATGCAATGCTTTGGCACTAAAGGCATATATTTCAATTTTACTCAAAGGTACTGACTGCAAACCTTATGGAGACATCTTAATATAAATCTCGACATGATCCTGAGAAGTTTGACAGCTGTTATATCACTCAGCTATTCAAGACAAAAAACTTGATTTCTCAGTGCATGCTGTAATTTGGTATTCAAAGAAGTATACACTTCAATTTTACTCAAAGGTACTGACTGCAAACCTTATGGACTCATCTTAATATAACTCTCCACATGATCCTGAGATGATTGGCAGTTGTTATATCACTCAGCTATTCAAGACAAAAAAGTTGATATCTCAATGCATGAAGTGCTTTGGAACTAAAAGAATATATTTCAATTTTACTCTAAAGTCCTGAATGCAAACCTCATGGAAACATTTTAACATAACTCCCCACATGATCCTGAGATGTTTGACATTTGTTATATCACTCAGGTATTAAAGACAAAAAAGTTGATCTCTCAGTGCATGCTGTACTTTGGCATTGAAAGAAGTATACACTTCAATTTTACTCAAATGTACTGACTGCAAACCTTATGGAAACATCTAAACATAACTCCCCACATGATCCTGAGATGTTTGAAATCTGTTATATCACTCAGGTATTCAACACAAAAAAGTTGATTTCTCTCTGCATGCAATGCTTTGGCACTAAAAGTATATATTTCAATTTTACTCTGAACTACTAAATGCAACCCTTATGGAAACATCTAAACATAACTCCCCACATGATCCTGAGATGTTTGACACCAGTTATATCATTCAGGTATTCAAGATAAAAAAGTTGATTTCTCAGTGCATACTGTGCTTTGGCATTGAATGAAGCATACATTTCAATTTTACTCAAAGGTACTGACTGCAAACCTTATGGAGTCATCATAATATAACTCTCCACATGATCCTGAGATGTTTGACAGTTGTTATATCACTCAGCTATTCAAGACAAAAAAGTTGATATCTCAATGCATGATGTGCTTTGGAACTAAAAGTATACATTACAATTTTACTCTAAATTCCTCAATGCAAACCTTATGGAAATATCTAAACATAACTCCCCACATGATCCTGAGATGTTTGACATTTGTTATATCACTCAGGTATTCGAGACAAAAAATTTGATTTCTCAGTGCATGCAATGCTTTGGCAGTAAAAGTATATATTTCAATTTTACTCTGAAGTACTGAATGCCAACCTTATGGAAAGATGTTAAAATCACTCTCCACATGATTCTGAGATGTTTGACACCTGTTACATCACTCAGGTACTCAGGATAAAGAAGTTGATTTCTCATTGCATACAGTGCTTTGGCATTGAAAGAAGCATACATTTCAATTTTACTCAAAGGTACTGACTGCAAACCTTATGGAGTCATCTGAATATAACTCTCCACATGATCCTGAGATGTTTAATAGTTGTTATATCACTCAGGTATTCAAGACAAAAAAGTTGATTTCTCAACGCATGAAGTGCTTTGGAACTTAAAGTATATATTTCAATTTTACTCTAAATTCCTCAATGCAAACCTTATGGAAACATCTAAACATAACTCCCCACGTGATCCTGAGATGTTTGACACCGGTTATATCACTCAGCTATTCAAGATAAAAAAGTTGATTTCTCAGTGCATACTGTGCTTTGGCATTGAATGAAGCATACATTTCAATTTTACTCAAAGGTACTGACTGCAAACCTTATGGAAACATCTAAACATAACTCCCCACATGATCCTGAGATGTTTGAAATCTGTTATATCACTCAGGTATTCAACACAAAAAAGTTGATTTCTCTCTGCATGCAATGCTTTGGCACTAAAAGTATATATTTCAATTTTACTCTGAAGTACTAAATGCAACCCTTATGGAAACATCTAAACATAACTCCCCACATGATCCTGAGATGTTTGACACCAGTTATATCATTCAGGTATTCAAGATAAAAAAGTTGATTTCTCAGTGCATACTGTGCTTTGGCATTGAATGAAGCATACATTTCAATTTTACTCAAAGGTACTGACTGCAAACCTTATGGAGTCATCATAATATAACTCTCCACATGATCCTGAGATGTTTGACAGTTGTTATATCACTCAGCTATTCAAGACAAAAAAGTTGATATCTGAATGCATGATGTGCTTTGGAACTAAAAGTATACATTACAATTTCACTCTAAATTCCTCAATGCAAACCTTATGGAAATATCTAAACATAACTCCCCACATGATCCTGAGATGTTTGACATTTGTTATATCACTCAGGTATTCGAGACAAAAAAGTTGATTTCTCTCAGCATGCAATGCTTTGGCACTAAAAGAATATATTTCAATTTTACTATGAAGTACTGAATGCAAACCTTTTGGAAACATGTTAACATCACTCCCCAAATGTTCCTGAACTGTTTGACACCTGTTACAACTCTCAGGTATTCAAGATAAAAAAGATGATTTCTCAGTGCATACTGTGCTTTGGCATTGAATGAAGCATACATTTCAATTTTACTCAAAGGTACTGACTGCAAACCTTATGGAGTCATCTGAATATAACTCTCCACATGATCCTGAGATGTTTAATAGTTGTTATATCACTCAGGTATTCAAGACAAAAAAGTTGATTTCTCAACGCATGTAGGGCTTTGGAACTTTAAGTATATATTTCAATTTTACTCTAAATTCCTCAATGCAAACCTTATGGAAACATCTAAACATAACTCCCCACATGATACTGAGATGTTTGACACCGGTTATATCATTCAGGTATTCAAGATAAAAAAGTTGATTCTCAGTGCATACTGTGCTTGGGATTGAATGAAGCATACATTTCAATTTTACTCAAAGGTACTGAATGCAAACCTTATGGAGACATCTTAATATAACTCTACACATTATCCTGAGATGTCTGACAGCTGTTATATCACTCAGCTATTCAAGACAAAAGAGTTGATTTTTCAGTGCATGCAATGCTTTGGCACTAAAGGCATATATTTCAATTTTACTCAAAGGAACTGACTGCAAACCTTATGGAGACATCTTAATATAAATCTCGACATGATCCTGAGAAGTTTGACAGTTGTTATATCACTCAGCTATTCAAGACAAAAAAGTTGATATCTCAATGCATGAAGTGCTTTGGAACTAAAAGAATATATTTCAATTTTACTCTAAAGTCCTGAATGCAAACCTCATGGAAACATTTTAACATAACTCCCCACATGATCCTGAGATGTTTGACATTTGTTATATCACTCAGGTATTAAAGACAAAAAAGTTGATCTCTCAGTGCATGCTGTACTTTGGCATTGAAAGAAGTATACACTTCAATTTTACTCAAATGTACTGACTGCAAACCTTATGGAAACATCTAAACATAACTCCCCACATGATCCTGAGATGTTTGAAATCTGTTATATCACTCAGGTATTCAACACAAAAAAGTTGATTTCTCTCTGCATGCAATGCTTTGGCACTAAAAGAATATATTTCAATTTTACTATGAAGTACTGAATGCAAACCTTTTGGAAACATGTTAACATCACTCCCCAAATGTTCCTGAACTGTTTGACACCTGTTACATCTCTCAGGTATTCAAGGTAAAAAAGATGATTTCTCAGTGCATACTGTGCTTTGGCATTGAATGAAGCATACATTTCAATTTTACTCAAAGGTACTGACTGCAAACCTTATGGAGACATCTTAATATAAATCTCGACATGATCCTGAGAAGTTTGACAGCTGTTATATCACTCAGCTATTCAAGACAAAAAAGTTGATATCTCAATGCATGAAGTGCTTTGGAACTAAAAGAATATATTTCAATTTTACTCTAAAGTCCTGAATGCAAACCTCATGGAAACATTTTAACATAACTCCCCACATGATCCTGAGATGTTTGACATTTGTTATATCACTCAGGTATTAAAGACAAAAAAGTTGATCTCTCAGTGCATGCTGTACTTTGGCATTGAATGAAGCATACATTTCAATTTTACTCAAAGGTACTGACTGCAAACCTTATGGAGACATCTTAATATAAATCTCGACATGATCCTGAGAAGTTTGACAGCTGTTATATCACTCAGCTATTCAAGACAAAAAACTTGATTTCTCAGTGCATGCTGTACTTTGGTATTCAAAGAAGTATACACTTCAATTTTACTCAAAGGTACTGACTGCAAACCTTATGGACTCATCTTAATATAACTCTCCACATGATCCTGAGATGATTGGCAGTTGTTATATCACTCAGCTATTCAAGACAAAAAAGTTGATATCTCAATGCATGAAGTGCTTTGGAACTAAAAGAATATATTTCAATTTTACTCTAAAGTCCTGAATGCAAACCTCATGGAAACATTTTAACATAACTCCCCACATGATCCTGAGATGTTTGACATTTGTTATATCACTCAGGTATTAAAGACAAAAAAGTTGATCTCTCAGTGCATGCTGTACTTTGGCATTGAAAGAAGTATACACTTCAATTTTACTCAAATGTACTGACTGCAAACCTTATGGAAACATCTAAACATAACTCCCCACATGATCCTGAGATGTTTGAAATCTGTTATATCACTCAGGTATTCAACACAAAAAAGTTGATTTCTCTCTGCATGCAATGCTTTGGCACTAAAAGTATATATTTCAATTTTACTCTGAAGTACTAAATGCAACCCTTATGGAAACATCTAAACATAACTCCCCACATGATCCTGAGATGTTTGACACCAGTTATATCATTCAGGTATTCAAGATAAAAAAGTTGATTTCTCAGTGCATACTGTGCTTTGGCATTGAATGAAGCATACATTTCAATTTTACTCAAAGGTACTGACTGCAAACCTTATGGAGTCATCATAATATAACTCTCCACATGATCCTGAGATGTTTGACAGTTGTTATATCACTCAGCTATTCAAGACAAAAAAGTTGATATCTCAATGCATGATGTGCTTTGGAACTAAAAGTATACATTACAATTTTACTCTAAATTCCTCAATGCAACCCTTATGGAAATATCTAAACATAACTCCCCACATGATCCTGAGATGTTTGACATTTGTTATATCACTCAGGTATTCGAGACAAAAAAGTTGATTTCTCTCAGCATGCAATGCTTTGGCACTAAAAGAATATATTTCAATTTTACTATGAAGTACTGAATGCAAACCTTTTGGAAACATGTTAACATCACTCCCCAAATGTTCCTGAACTGTTTGACACCTGTTACAACTCTCAGGTATTCAAGATAAAAAAGATGATTTCTCAGTGCATACTGTGCTTTGGCATTGAATGAAGCATACATTTCAATTTTACTCAAAGGTACTGACTGCAAACCTTATGGAGTCGTCTGAATATAACTCTCCACATGATCCTCAGCTGTTTAATAGTTGTTATATCACTCAGGTATTCAAGACAAAAAAGTTGATTTCTCCACGCATGAAGTGCTTTGGAACTTTAAGTATATATTTCAATTTTACTCTAAATTCCTCAATGCAAACCTTATGGAAACATTTAAACATAACTCCTCACACGATCCTGAGATGTTTGACACCGGTTATATCATTCCGGTATTCAAGATAAAAAAGTTGATTTCTCAGTGCATACAGTGCTTTGGCATTGAATGAAGCATACATTTCAATTTTACTCAAAGGTACTGACTGCAAACCTTATGGAGTCATCTGAATATAACTCTCCACATGATCCTGAGATGTTTAATAGTTGTTATATCACTCAGGTATTCAAGACAAAAAAGTTGATTTCTCAACGCATGTAGGGCTTTGGAACTTTAAGTAAATATTTCAATTTTACTCTAAATTCCTCAATGCAAACCTTATGGAAACATCTAAACATAACTCCCCACATGATACTGAGATGTTTGACACCGGTTATATCATTCAGGTATTCAAGATAAAAAAGTTGATTCTCAGTGCATACTGTGCTTTGGGATTGAATGAAGCATACATTTCAATTTTACTCAAAGGTACTGACTGCAAACCTTATGGAGTCATCTTAATATAACTCTCCACATGATCCTGAGATGTTTGGCAGTTGTTATATCACTCAGCTATTCAGGACAAAAAAGTTGATATCTCAATGCATGATGTGCTTTGGAACTAAAAGGATACATTACAATTTTACTCTAAATTCCTCAATGCAAACCTTATGGAAATATCTAAACATAACACCCCACATGATCCTGAGATGCTTGACATTTGTTATATCACTCAGGTATTCGAGACAGAAAAGTTGATTTCTCTCAGCATGCAATGCTTTGGCACTAAAAGAATATATTTCAATTTTACTATGAAGTACTGAATGCAAACCTTTTGGAAACATGTTAACATCACTCCCCAAATGTTCCTGAACTGTTTGACACCTGTTACATCTCTCAGGTATTCAAGGTAAAAAAGATGATTTCTCAGTGCATACTGTGCTTTGGGATTGAATGAAGCATACATTTCAATTTTACTCAAAGGTACTGACTGCAAACCTTATGGAGACATCTTAATATAAATCTCGACATGATCCTGAGAAGTTTGACAGCTGTTATATCACTCAGCTATTCAAGACAAAAAACTTGATTTCTCAGTGCATGCTGTACTTTGGTATTCAAAGAAGTATACACTTCAATTTTACTCAAAGGTACTGACTGCAAACCTTATGGACTCATCTTAATATAACTCTCCACATGATCCTGAGATGATTGGCAGTTGTTATATCACTCAGCTATTCAAGACAAAAAAGTTGATATCTGAATGCATGAAGTGCTTTGGAACTAAAAGAATATATTTCAATTTTACTCTAAAGTCCTGAATGCAAACCTCATGGAAACATTTTAACATAACTCCCCACATGATCCTGAGATGTTTGACATTTGTTATATCACTCAGGTATTAAAGACAAAAAAGTTGATCTCTCAGTGCATGCTGTACTTTGGCATTGAAAGAAGTATACACTTCAATTTTACTCAAATGTACTGACTGCAAACCTTATGGAAACATCTAAACATAACTCCCCACATGATCCTGAGATGTTTGAAATCTGTTATATCACTCAGGTATTCAACACAAAAAAGTTGATTTCTCTCTGCATGCAATGCTTTGGCACTAAAAGTATATATTTCAATTTTACTCTAAATTCCTCAATGCAAACCTTATGGAAGCATTTAAACATAACTCCTCACACGATCCTGAGATGTTTGACACCGGTTATATCATTCCGGTATTCAAGATAAAAAAGTTGATTTCTCAGTGCATACAGTGCTTTGGCATTGAATGAAGCATACATTTCAATTTTACTCAAAGGTACTGACTGCAAACCTTATGGAGTCATCTGAATATAACTCTCCACATGATCCTGAGATGTTTAATAGTTGTTATATCACTCAGGTATTCAAGACAAAAAAGTTGATTTCTCAACGCATGTAGGGCTTTGGAACTTTAAGTATATATTTCAATTTTACTCTAAATTCCTCAATGCAAACCTTATGGAAACATCTAAACATAACTCCCCACATGATACTGAGATGTTTGACACCGGTTATATCATTCAGGTATTCAAGATAAAAAAGTTGATTCTCAGTGAATACTGTGCTTTGGGATTGAATGAAGCATACATTTCAATTTTACTCAAAGGTACTGACTGCAAACCTTATGGAGTCATCTTAATATAACTCTCCACATGATCCTGAGATGTTTGGCAGTTGTTATATCACTCAGCTATTCAGGACAAAAAAGTTGATATCTCAATGCATGATGTGCTTTGGAACTAAAAGGATACATTACAATTTTACTCTAAATTCCTCAATGCAAACCTTATGGAAATATCTAAACATAACACCCCACATGATCCTGAGATGCTTGACATTTGTTATATCACTCAGGTATTCGAGACAGAAAAGTTGATTTCTCTCAGCCTGCAATGCTTTGGCACTAAAAGAATATATTTCAATTTTACTATGAAGTACTGAATGCAAACCTTTTGGAAACATGTTAACATCACTCCCCAAATGTTCCTGAACTGTTTGACACCTGTTACATCTCTCAGGTATTCAAGGTAAAAAAGATGATTTCTCAGTGCATACTGTGCTTTGGCATTGAATGAAGCATACATTTCAATTTTACTCAAAGGTACTGACTGCAAACCTTATGGAGTCATCTGTATATAACTCTCCACCTGATCCTGAGCTGTTTAATAGTTGTTATATCACTCAGGTATTCAAGACAAAAAAGTTGATATCTCCACGCATGAAGTGCTTTGGAACTTTAAGTATATATTTCAATTTTACTCTAAATTCCTCAATGCAAACCTTATGGAAACATTTAAACATAACTCCCCACACGATCCTGAGATGTTTGACACCGGTTATATCATTCAGGTATTCAAGATAAAAAAGTTGATTCTCAGTGCATACTGTGCTTTGGGATTGAATGAAGCATACATTTCAATTTTACTCAAAGGTACTGACTGCAAACCTTATGGAGTCATCTTAATATAACTCTCCACATGATCCTGAGATGTTTGGCAGTTGTTATATCACTCAGCTATTCAAGACAAAAAAGTTGATATCTCAATGCATAATGTGCTTTGGAACTAAAAGGATACATTACAATTTTACTCTAAATTCCTCAATGCAAACCTTATGGAAATATCTAAACATAACACCCCACATGATCCTGAGATGCTTGACATTTGTTATATCACTCAGGTATTCGAGACAGAAAAGTTGATTTCTCTCAGCATGCAATGCTTTGGCACTAAAAGAATATATTTCAATTTTACTATGAAGTACTGAATGCAAACCTTTTGGAAACATGTTAACATCACTCCCCAAATGTTCCTGAACTGTTTGACTCCTGCTACATCTCTCAGGTATTCAAGATAAAAAAGATGATTTCTCAGTGCATACTGTGCTTTGGCATTGAATGAAGCATACATTTCAATTTTACTCAAAGGTACTGACTGCAAACCTTATGGAGTCATCTGAATGTAACTCTCCACATGATCCTGAGCTGTTTAATAGTTGTTATATCACTCAGGTATTCAAGACAAAAAAGTTGATTTCTCCACGCATGAAGTGCTTTGGAACTTTAAGTATATATTTCAATTTTACTCTAAATTCCTCAATGCAAACCTTATGGAAACATCTAAACATAACTCCCCACAGTATCCTGAGATGTTTGACACCGGTTATATCACTCAGGTATTCAAAATAAAAAAAGTGATTTCTCAGTGCATACTGCGCTTTGGAATTGAAAGAAGTATACACTACAATTTTACTCAAAGGTACTGACTGCAAACCTTATGGAGGCTCTTAATATAACTCTCCACATGATCCTGAGATGTTTGGCAGTTGTTATATCACTCAGCTATTCAAGACAGAAAAGTTGATATCTCAATGCATGAAGTGGTTTGGAACTAAAAGTATACATTACAATTTTACTCTAAATTCCTGAAGGCAAACATTATGGAAACATCTAAACATAACTCCCCACGTGATCCTGAGATGTTTGACACCGGTTATATCACTCAGCTATTCAAGATAAAAAAGTTGATTTCTCAGTGCATACTGTGCTTTGGCATTGAATGAAGCATACATTTCAATTTTACTCAAAGGTACTGACTGCAAACCTTATGGAGTCATCTTAATATAACTCTCCACATGATCCTGAGATGTTTGACAGTTGTTATATCACTCAGGTATTCAAGACAAAAAAGTTGATTTCTCAACACATGAAGTGCTTTGGAACTTAAAGTATATATTTCAATTTTACTCTAAATTCCTCAATGCAAACCTTATAGAAACATCTAAACATAACTCCCCACATGATCCTGAGATGTTTGACACCGGTTATATCATTCAGGTATTCAAGATAAAAAAGTTGATTTCTCAGTGCATACTGTGCTTTGGCATTGAATGA
Organism: Mobula birostris; assembly: GCF_030028105.1. Classification (NCBI taxonomy): domain Eukaryota; kingdom Metazoa; phylum Chordata; class Chondrichthyes; order Myliobatiformes; family Myliobatidae; genus Mobula; species Mobula birostris. The sequence continues at coordinate 157,254 of NW_027278396.1, read as the reverse complement.
AGCATACATTTTAAATTTACTCAAAGGTACTGACTGCAAACCATATGGAGACATCTTAATATAACTCTCCACATGATCCTGAGATGTTTGGCAGTTGTTATATCACTCTGCTTTTCAAGACAAAAAAGTTGATCTCTCAATGCATGAAGCGGTTTGGAACTAACAGTATATATATCAATTTTACTCTAAATTTCTAAATGCAAACCTTATGCAAACATCTAATCATATGTCCCTGCATGATCCTGAGATGATTCACTCCGGTTATATCACTCAGGTTTTCAAGATAAAAAAGTTGATTTCTCAGTGCATACTGTGATTTGGCATTGAATGAAGCATACATTTCAATTTTACTCAAAGGTACTGACTGCAAACCTTATGGAAATATCTAAACATAACTCCCCAAATGATCCTGAGTTGTTTGACATTTGTTATATCACTCAGGTATTCAAAACAAAAAATTTGATTTCTCAGTGCATGCAATGCTTTGGCAGTAAAAGTATATATTTCAATTTTACTCTGAAGTACTGAATGCCAACCTTATGGAAAGATGTTAACATCACTCTCCACATGATTCTGAGATGCTTGACACCTGTTACATCACTCAGGTACTCAGGATAAAAAAGTTGATTTCTCATTGCATACAGTGCTTTGGCATTGAAAGAAGCATACATTTCAATTTTACTCAAAGATACTGACTGCAAACCTTATGGAGACATCTTAATATAACTCTACACATTATCCTGAGATGTCTGACAGCTGTTATATCACTCAGCTATTCAAGACAAAAGAGTTGATTTTTCAGTGCATGCAATGCTTTGGCACTAAAGGCATATATTTCAATTTTACTCAAAGGAACTGACTGCAAACCTTATGGAGACATCTTAATATAAATCTCGACATGATCCTGAGAAGTTTGACAGCTGTTATATCACTCAGCTATTCAAGACAAAAAACTTGATTTCTCAGTGCATGCTGTACTTTGGTATTCAAAGAAGTATACACTTCAATTTTACTCAAAGGTACTGACTGCAAACCTTATGGAAACATCTAAACATAACTCCCCACATGATCCTGAGATGTTTGACATTTGTTATATCACTCAGGTATTAAAGACAAAAAAGTTGATCTCTCAGTGCATGCTGTACTTTGGCATTGAAAGAAGTATACACTTCAATTTTACTCAAATGTACTGACTGCAAACCTTATGGAAACATCTAAACATAACTCCCCACATGATCCTGAGATGTTTGAAATCTGTTATATCACTCAGGTATTCAACACAAAAAAGTTGATTTCTCTCTGCATGCAATGCTTTGGCACTAAAAGTATATATTTCAATTTTACTCTGAAGTACTAAATGCAACCCTTATGGAAACATCTAAACATAACTCCCCACATGATCCTGAGATGTTTGACACCAGTTATATCATTCAGGTATTCAAGATAAAAAAGTTGATTTCTCAGTGCATACTGTGCTTTGGCATTGAATGAAGCATACATTTCAATTTTACTCAAAGGTACTGACTGCAAACCTTATGGAGTCATCTTAATATAACTCTCCACATGATCCTGAGATGTTTGGCAGTTGTTATATCACTCAGTTATTCAAGACAAAAAAGTTGATATCTCAATGCATAATGTGCTTTGGAACTAAAAGGATACATTACAATTTTACTCTAAATTCCTCAATGCAAACCTTATGGAAATATCTAAACATAACACCCCACATGATCCTGAGATGCTTGACATTTGTTATATCACTCAGGTATTCGAGACAGAAAAGTTGATTTCTCTCAGCATGCAATGCTTTGGCACTAAAAGAATATATTTCAATTTTACTATGAAGTACTGAATGCAAACCTTTTGGAAACATGTTAACATCACTCCCCAAATGTTCCTGAACTGTTTGACACCTGTTACATCTCTCAGGTATTCAAGATAAAAAAGATGATTTCTCAGTGCATACTGTGCTTTGGCATTGAATGAAGCATACATTTCAATTTTCTCAAAGGTACTGACTGCAAACCTTATGGAGTCATCTGAATGTAACTCTCCACATGATCCTGAGCTGTTTAATAGTTGTTATATCACTCAGGTATTCAAGACAAAAAAGTTGATTTCTCCACGCATGAAGTGCTTTGGAACTTTAAGTATATATTTCAATATTACTCTAAATTCCTCAATGCAAACCTTATGGAAACATCTAAACATAACTCCCCACAGTATCCTGAGATGTTTGACACCGGTTATATCACTCAGGTATTCAAAATAAAAAAAGTGATTTCTCAGTGCATACTGCGCTTTGGAATTGAAAGAAGTATACACTACAATTTTACTCAAAGGTACTGACTGCAAACCTTATGGAGGCTCTTAATATAACTCTCCACATGATCCTGAGATGTTTGGCAGTTGTTATATCACTCAGCTATTCAAGACAGAAAAGTTGATATCTCAATGCATGAAGTGGTTTGGAACTAAAAGTATACATTACAATTTTACTCTAAATTCCTGAAGGCAATCATTATGGAAACATCTAAACATAACTCCCCACGTGATCCTGAGATGTTTGATACCGGTTATATCACTCAGCTATTCAAGATAAAAAAGTTGATTTCTCAGTGCATACTGTGCTTTGGCATTGAATGAAGCATACATTTCAATTTTACTCAAAGGTACTGACTGCAAACCTTATGGAGTCATCTTAATATAACTCTCCACATGATCCTGAGATGTTTGACAGTTGTTATATGACTCAGGTATTCAAGACAAAAAAGTTGATTTCTCAACACATGAAGTGCTTTGGAACTTAAAGTATATATTTCAATTTTATTCAAACTTCCTCAATGCAAACCTTATGGAAACATCTAAACATAACTCCCCACATGATCCTGAGATGTTTGACACCGGTTATATCATTCAGGTATTCAAGATAAAAAAGTTGATTCTCAGTGCATACTGTGCTTTGGGATTGAATGAAGCATACATTTCAATTTTACTCAAAGGTACTGACTGCAAACCTTATGGAGTCATCTTAATATAACTCTCCACATGATCCTGAGATGTTTGGCAGTTGTTATATCACTCAGCTATTCAGGACAAAAAAGTTGATATCTCAATGCATGATGTGCTTTGGAACTAAAAGGATACATTACAATTTTCCTCTAAATTCCTCAATGCAAACCTTATGGAAATATCTAAACATAACACCCCACATGATCCTGAGATGCTTGACATTTGTTATATCACTCAGGTATTCGAGACAGAAAAGTTGATTTCTCTCAGCATGCAATGCTTTGGCACTAAAAGAATATATTTCAATTTTACTATGAAGTACTGAATGCAAACCTTTTGGAAACATGTTAACATCACTCCCCAAATGTTCCTGAACTGTTTGACACCTGTTACATCTCTCAAGTATTCAAGGTAAAAAAGATGATTTCTCAGTGCATACTGTGCTTTGGCATTGAATGAAGCATACATTTCAATTTTACTCAAAGGTACTGACTGCAAACCTTATGGAGTCATCTGAATATAACTCTCCACATGATCCTGAGCTGTTTAATAGTTGTTATATCACTCAGGTATTCAAGACAAAAAAGTTGATTTCTCCACGCATGAAGTGCTTTGGAACTTTAAGTATATATTTCAATTTTACTCTAAATTCCTCAATGCAAACCTTATGGAAACATTTAAACATAACTCCGCACACGATCCTGAGATGTTTGACACCGGTTATATCATTCCGGTATTCAAGATAAAAAAGTTGATTTCTCAGTGCATACAGTGCTTTGGCATTGAATGAAGCATACATATCAATTTTACTCAAAGGTACTGACTGCAAACCTTATGGAGTCATCTTAATATAACTCTCCACATGATCCTGAGATGTTTGGCAGTTGTTATATGACTCAGCTATTCAAGACAAAAAAGTTGATATCTGAATGCATGATGTGCTTTGGAACTAAAAGTATACATTACAATTTCACTCTAAATTCCTCAATGCAAACCTTATGGAAATATCTAAACATAACTCCCCACATGATCCTGAGATGTTTGACATTTGTTATATCACTCAGGTATTCGAGACAAAAAAGTTGATTTCTCTCAGCATGCAATGCTTTGGCACTAAAAGAATATATTTCAATTTTACTATGAAGTACTGAATGCAAACCTTTTGGAAACATGTTAACATCACTCCCCAAATGTTCCTGAACTGTTTGACACCTGTTACAACTCTCAGGTATTCAAGATAAAAAAGATGATTTCTCAGTGCATACTGTGCTTTGGCATTGAATGAAGCATACATTTCAATTTTACTCAAAGGTACTGACTGCAAACCTTATGGAGTCGTCTGAATATAACTCTCCACATGATCCTGAGATGTTTAATAGTTGTTATATCACTCAGGTATTCAAGACAAAAAAGTTGATTTCTCAACGCATGTAGGGCTTTGGAACTTTAAGTATATATTTCAATTTTACTCTAAATTCCTCAATGCAAACCTTATGGAAACATCTAAACATAACTCCCCACATGATACTGAGATGTTTGACACCGGTTATATCATTCAGGTATTCAAGATAAAAAAGTTGATTCTCAGTGCATACTGTGCTTTGGGATTGAATGAAGCATACATTTCAATTTTACTCAAAGGTACTGACTGCAAACCTTATGGAGTCATCTTAATATAACTCTCCACATGATCCTGAGATGTTTGGCAGTTGTTATATCACTCAGCTATTCAAGACAAAAAAGTTGATATCTCAATGCATAATGTGCTTTGGAACTAAAAGGATACATTACAATTTTACTCTAAATTCCTCAATGCAAACCTTATGGAAATATCTAAACATAACACCCCACATGATCCTGAGATGCTTGACATTTGTTATATCACTCAGGTATTCGAGACAGAAAAGTTGATTTCTCTCAGCATGCAATGCTTTGGCACTAAAAGAATATATTTCAATTTTACTATGAAGTACTGAATGCAAACCTTTTGGAAACATGTTAACATCACTCCCCAAATGTTCCTGAACTGTTTGACTCCTGCTACATCTCTCAGGTATTCAAGATAAAAAAGATGATTTCTCAGTGCATACTGTGCTTTGGCATTGAATGAAGCATACATTTCAATTTTACTCAAAGGTACTGACTGCAAACCTTATGGAGTCATCTGAATGTAACTCTCCACATGATCCTGAGCTGTTTAATAGTTGTTATATCACTCAGGTATTCAAGACAAAAAAGTTGATTTCTCCACGCATGAAGTGCTTTGGAACTTTAAGTATATATTTCAATTTTACTCTAAATTCCTCAATGCAAACCTTATGGAAACATCTAAACATAACTCCCCACAGTATCCTGAGATGTTTGACACCGGTTATATCACTCAGGTATTCAAAATAAAAAAAGTGATTTCTCAGTGCATACTGCGCTTTGGAATTGAAAGAAGTATACACTACAATTTTACTCAAAGGTACTGACTGCAAACCTTATGGAGGCTCTTAATATAACTCTCCACATGATCCTGAGATGTTTGGCAGTTGTTATATCACTCAGCTATTCAAGACAGAAAAGTTGATATCTCAATGCATGAAGTGGTTTGGAACTAAAAGTATACATTACAATTTTACTCTAAATTCCTGAAGGCAAACATTATGGAAACATCTAAACATAACTCCCCACGTGATCCTGAGATGTTTGACACCGGTTATATCACTCAGCTATTCAAGATAAAAAAGTTGATTTCTCAGTGCATACTGTGCTTTGGCATTGAATGAAGCATACATTTCAATTTTACTCAAAGGTACTGACTGCAAACCTTATGGAGTCATCTTAATATAACTCTCCACATGATCCTGAGATGTTTGACAGTTGTTATATCACTCAGGTATTCAAGACAAAAAAGTTGATTTCTCAACACATGAAGTGCTTTGGAACTTAAAGTATATATTTCAATTTTACTCTAAATTCCTCAATGCAAACCTTATGGAAACATCTAAACATAACTCCCCACATGATCCTGAGATGTTTGACACCGGTTATATCATTCAGGTATTCAAGATAAAAAAGTTGATTTCTCAGTGCATACTGTGCTTTGGCATTGAATGAAGCATACATTTTAAATTTACTCAAAGGTACTGACTGCAAACCATATGGAGACATCTTAATATAACTCTCCACATGATCCTGAGATGTTTGGCAGTTGTTATATCACTCTGCTTTTCAAGACAAAAAAGTTGATCTCTCAATGCATGAAGCGGTTTGGAACTAACAGTATATATATCAATTTTACTCTAAATTTCTAAATGCAAACCTTATGCAAACATCTAATCATATGTCCCTGCATGATCCTGAGATGATTCACTCCGGTTATATCACTCAGGTTTTCAAGATAAAAAAGTTGATTTCTCAGTGCATACTGTGATTTGGCATTGAATGAAGCATACATTTCAATTTTACTCAAAGGTACTGACTGCAAACCTTATGGAAATATCTAAACATAACTCCCCAAATGATCCTGAGTTGTTTGACATTTGTTATATCACTCAGGTATTCAAAACAAAAAATTTGATTTCTCAGTGCATGCAATGCTTTGGCAGTAAAAGTATATATTTCAATTTTACTCTGAAGTACTGAATGCCAACCTTATGGAAAGATGTTAACATCACTCTCCACATGATTCTGAGATGCTTGACACCTGTTACATCACTCAGGTACTCAGGATAAAAAAGTTGATTTCTCATTGCATACAGTGCTTTGGCATTGAAAGAAGCATACATTTCAATTTTACTCAAAGATACTGACTGCAAACCTTATGGAGACATCTTAATATAACTCTACACATTATCCTGAGATGTCTGACAGCTGTTATATCACTCAGCTATTCAAGACAAAAGAGTTGATTTTTCAGTGCATGCAATGCTTTGGCACTAAAGGCATATATTTCAATTTTACTCAAAGGAACTGACTGCAAACCTTATGGAGACATCTTAATATAAATCTCGACATGATCCTGAGAAGTTTGACAGCTGTTATATCACTCAGCTATTCAAGACAAAAAACTTGATTTCTCAGTGCATGCTGTACTTTTGTATTCAAAGAAGTATACACTTCAATTTTACTCAAAGGTACTGACTGCAAACCTTATGGACTCATCTTAATATAACTCTCCACATGATCCTGAGATGATTGGCAGTTGTTATATCACTCAGCTATTCAAGACAAAAAAGTTGATATCTCAATGCATGAAGTGCTTTGGAACTAAAAGAATATATTTCAATTTTACTCTAAAGTCCTGAATGCAAACCTCATGGAAACATTTTAACATAACTCCCCACATGATCCTGAGATGTTTGACATTTGTTATATCACTCAGGTATTAAAGACAAAAAAGTTGATCTCTCAGTGCATGCTGTACTTTGGCATTGAAAGAAGTATACACTTCAATTTTACTCAAATGTACTGACTGCAAACCTTATGGAAACATCTAAACATAACTCCCCACATGATCCTGAGATGTTTGAAATCTGTTATATCACTCAGGTATTCAACACAAAAAAGTTGATTTCTCTCTGCATGCAATGCTTTGGCACTAAAAGTATATATTTCAATTTTACTCTGAACTACTAAATGCAACCCTTATGGAAACATCTAAACATAACTCCCCACATGATCCTGAGATGTTTGACACCAGTTATATCATTCAGGTATTCAAGATAAAAAAGTTGATTTCTCAGTGCATACTGTGCTTTGGCATTGAATGAAGCATACATTTCAATTTTACTCAAAGGTACTGACTGCAAACCTTATGGAGTCATCATAATATAACTCTCCACATGATCCTGAGATGTTTGACAGTTGTTATATCACTCAGCTATTCAAGACAAAAAAGTTGATATCTCAATGCATGATGTGCTTTGGAACTAAAAGTATACATTACAATTTTACTCTAAATTCCTCAATGCAACCCTTATGGAAATATCTAAACATAACTCCCCACATGATCCTGAGATGTTTGACATTTGTTATATCACTCAGGTATTCGAGACAAAAAAGTTGATTTCTCTCAGCATGCAATGCTTTGGCACTAAAAGAATATATTTCAATTTTACTATGAAGTACTGAATGCAAACCTTTTGGAAACATGTTAACATCACTCCCCAAATGTTCCTGAACTGTTTGACACCTGTTACAACTCTCAGGTATTCAAGATAAAAAAGATGATTTCTCAGTGCATACTGTGCTTTGGCATTGAATGAAGCATACATTTCAATTTTACTCAAAGGTACTGACTGCAAACCTTATGGAGTCATCTGAATGTAACTCTCCACATGATCCTGAGCTGTTTAATAGTTGTTATATCACTCAGGTATTCAAGACAAAAAAGTTGATTTCTCCACGCATGAAGTGCTTTGGAACTTTAAGTATATATTTCAATTTTACTCTAAATTCCTCAATGCAAACCTTATGGAAACATCTAAACATAACTCCCCACAGTATCCTGAGATGTTTGACACCGGTTATATCACTCAGGTATTCAAAATAAAAAAAGTGATTTCTCAGTGCATACTGCGCTTTGGAATTGAAAGAAGTATACACTACAATTTTACTCAAAGGTACTGACTGCAAACCTTATGGAGGCTCTTAATATAACTCTCCACATGATCCTGAGATGTTTGGCAGTTGTTATATCACTCAGCTATTCAAGACAGAAAAGTTGATATCTCAGTGCATGAAGTGGTTTGGAACTAAAAGTATACATTACAATTTTACTCTAAATTCCTGAAGGCAAACATTATGGAAACATCTAAACATAACTCCCCACGTGATCCTGAGATGTTTGACACCGGTTATATCACTCAGCTATTCAAGATAAAAAAGTTGATTTCTCAGTGCATACTGTGCTTTGGCATTGAATGAAGCATACATTTCAATTTTACTCAAAGGTACTGACTGCAAACCTTATGGAGTCATCTTAATATAACTCTCCACATGATCCTGAGATGTTTGACAGTTGTTATATCACTCAGGTATTCAAGACAAAAAAGTTGATTTCTCAACACATGAAGTGCTTTGGAACTTAAAGTATATATTTCAATTTTACTCTAAATTCCTCAATGCAAACCTTATGGAAACATCTAAACATAACTCCCCACATGATCCTGAGATGTTTGACACCGGTTATATCATTCAGGTATTCAAGATAAAAAAGTTGATTTCTCAGTGCATACTGTGCTTTGGCATTGAATGAAGCATACATTTTAAATTTACTCAAAGGTACTGACTGCAAACCATATGGAGACATCTTAATATAACTCTCCACATGATCCTGAGATGTTTGGCAGTTGTTATATCACTCTGCTTTTCAAGACAAAAAAGTTGATCTCTCAATGCATGAAGCGGTTTGGAACTAACAGTATATATATCAATTTTACTCTAAATTTCTAAATGCAAACCTTATGCAAACATCTAATCATATGTCCCTGCATGATCCTGAGATGATTCACTCCGGTTATATCACTCAGGTTTTCAAGATAAAAAAGTTGATTTCTCAGTGCATACTGTGATTTGGCATTGAATGAAGCATACATATCAATTTTACTCAAAGGTACTGACTGCAAACCTTATGGAAATATCTAAACATAACTCCCCAAATGATCCTGAGTTGTTTGACATTTGTTATATCACTCAGGTATTCAAAACAAAAAATTTGATTTCTCAGTGCATGCAATGCTTTGGCAGTAAAAGTATATATTTCAATTTTACTCTGAAGTACTGAATGCCAACCTTATGGAAAGATGTTAACATCACTCTCCACATGATTCTGAGATGCTTGACACCTGTTACATCACTCAGGTACTCAGGATAAAAAAGTTGATTTCTCATTGCATACAGTGCTTTGGCATTGAAAGAAGCATACATTTCAATTTTACTCAAAGATACTGACTGCAAACCTTATGGAGACATCTTAATATAACTCTACACATTATCCTGAGATGTCTGACAGCTGTTATATCACTCAGCTATTCAAGACAAAAGAGTTGATTTTTCAGTGCATGCAATGCTTTGGCACTAAAGGCATATATTTCAATTTTACTCAAAGGAACTGACTGCAAACCTTATGGAGACATCTTAATATAAATCTCGACATGATCCTGAGAAGTTTGACAGCTGTTATATCACTCAGCTATTCAAGACAAAAAACTTGATTTCTCAGTGCATGCTGTACTTTTGTATTCAAAGAAGTATACACTTCAATTTTACTCAAAGGTACTGACTGCAAACCTTATGGACTCATCTTAATATAACTCTCCACATGATCCTGAGATGATTGGCAGTTGTTATATCACTCAGCTATTCAAGACAAAAAAGTTGATATCTCAATGCATGAAGTGCTTTGGAACTAAAAGAATATATTTCAATTTTACTCTAAAGTCCTGAATGCAAACCTCATGGAAACATTTTAACATAACTCCCCACATGATCCTGAGATGTTTGACATTTGTTATATCACTCAGGTATTAAAGACAAAAAAGTTGATCTCTCAGTGCATGCTGTACTTTGGCATTGAAAGAAGTATACACTTCAATTTTACTCAAATGTACTGACTGCAAACCTTATGGAAACATCTAAACATAACTCCCCACATGATCCTGAGATGTTTGAAATCTGTTATATCACTCAGGTATTCAACACAAAAAAGTTGATTTCTCTCTGCATGCAATGCTTTGGCACTAAAAGTATATATTTCAATTTTACTCTGAAGTACTAAATGCAACCCTTATGGAAACATCTAAACATAACTCCCCACATGATCCTGAGATGTTTGACACCAGTTATATCATTCAGGTATTCAAGATAAAAAAGTTGATTTCTCAGTGCATACTGTGCTTTGGCATTGAATGAAGCATACATTTCAATTTTACTCAAAGGTACTGACTGCAAACCTTATGGAGTCATCATAATATAACTCTCCACATGATCCTGAGATGTTTGACAGTTGTTATATCACTCAGCTATTCAAGACAAAAAAGTTGATATCTCAATGCATGATGTGCTTTGGAACTAAAAGTATACATTACAATTTTACTCTAAATTCCTCAATGCAACCCTTATGGAAATATCTAAACATAACTCCCCACATGATCCTGAGATGTTTGACATTTGTTATATCACTCAGGTATTCGAGACAAAAAAGTTGATTTCTCTCAGCATGCAATGCTTTGGCACTAAAAGAATATATTTCAATTTTACTATGAAGTACTGAATGCAAACCTTTTGGAAACATGTTAACATCACTCCCCAAATGTTCCTGAACTGTTTGACACCTGTTACAACTCTCAGGTATTCAAGATAAAAAAGATGATTTCTCAGTGCATACTGTGCTTTGGCATTGAATGAAGCATACATTTCAATTTTACTCAAAGGTACTGACTGCAAACCTTATGGAGTCGTCTGAATATAACTCTCCACATGATCCTCAGCTGTTTAATAGTTGTTATATCACTCAGGTATTCAAGACAAAAAAGTTGATTTCTCCACGCATGAAGTGCTTTGGAACTTTAAGTATATATTTCAATTTTACTCTAAATTCCTCAATGCAAACCTTATGGAAACATTTAAACATAACTCCTCACACGATCCTGAGATGTTTGACACCGGTTATATCATTCCGGTATTCAAGATAAAAAAGTTGATTTCTCAGTGCATACAGTGCTTTGGCATTGAATGAAGCATACATTTCAATTTTACTCAAAGGTACTGACTGCAAACCTTATGGAGTCATCTGAATATAACTCTCCACATGATCCTGAGATGTTTAATAGTTGTTATATCACTCAGGTATTCAAGACAAAAAAGTTGATTTCTCAACGCATGTAGGGCTTTGGAACTTTAAGTATATATTTCAATTTTACTCTAAACTCCTCAATGCAAACCTTATGGAAACATCTAAACATAACTCCCCACATGATACTGAGATGTTTGACACCGGTTATATCATTCAGGTATTCAAGATAAAAAAGTTGATTCTCAGTGCATACTGCGCTTTGGGATTGAATGAAGCATACATTTCAATTTTACTCAAAGGTACTGACTGCAAACCTTATGGAGTCATCTTAATATAACTCTCCACATGATCCTGAGATGTTTGGCAGTTGTTATATCACTCAGCTATTCAGGACAAAAAAGTTGATATCTCAATGCATGATGTGCTTTGGAACTAAAAGGATACATTACAATTTTACTCTAAATTCCTCAATGCAAACCTTATGGAAATATCTAAACATAACACCCCACATGATCCTGAGATGCTTGACATTTGTTATATCACTCAGGTATTCGAGACAGAAAAGTTGATTTCTCTCAGCATGCAATGCTTTGGCACTAAAAGAATATATTTCAATTTTACTATGAAGTACTGAATGCAAACCTTTTGGAAACATGTTAACATCACTCCCCAAATGTTCCTGAACTGTTTGACACCTGTTACATCTCTCAGGTATTCAAGGTAAAAAAGATGATTTCTCAGTGCATACTGTGCTTTGGCATTGAATGAAGCATACATTTCAATTTTACTCAAAGGTACTGACTGCAAACCTTATGGAGTCATCTGAATATAACTCTCCACATGATCCTGAGCTGTTTAATAGTTGTTATATCACTCAGGTATTCAAGACAAAAAAGTTGATTTCTCCACGCATGAAGTGCTTTGGAACTTTAAGTATATATTTCAATTTTACTCTAAATTCCTCAATGCAAACCTTATGGAAACATTTAAACATAACTCCCCACACGATCCTGAGATGTTTGACACCGGTTATATCATTCCGGTATTCAAGATAAAAAAGTTGATTTCTCAGTGCATACAGTGCTTTGGCATTGAATGAAGCATACATTTCAATTTGACTCAAAGGTACTGACTGCAAACCTTATGGAGTCATCTTAATATAACTCTCCACATGATCCTGAGATGTTTGGCAGTTGTTATATGACTCAGCTATTCAAGACAAAAAAGTTGATATCTGAATGCATGATGTGCTTTGGAACTAAAAGTATACATTACAATTTCACTCTAAATTCCTCAATGCAAACCTTATGGAAATATCTAAACATAACTCCCCACATGATCCTGAGATGTTTGACATTTGTTATATCACTCAGGTATTCGAGACAAAAAAGTTGATTTCTCTCAGCATGCAATGCTTTGGCACTAAAAGAATATATTTCAATTTTACTATGAAGTACTGAATGCAAACCTTTTGGAAACATGTTAACATCACTCCCCAAATGTTCCTGAACTGTTTGACACCTGTTACAACTCTCAGGTATTCAAGATAAAAAAGATGATTTCTCAGTGCATACTGTGCTTTGGCATTGAATGAAGCATACATTTCAATTTTACTCAAAGGTACTGACTGCAAACCTTATGGAGTCGTCTGAATATAACTCTCCACATGATCCTGAGATGTTTAATAGTTGTTATATCACTCAGGTATTCAAGACAAAAAAGTTGATTTCTCAACGCATGTAGGGCTTTGGAACTTTAAGTATATATTTCAATTTTACTCTAAATTCCTCAATGCAAACCTTATGGAAACATCTAAACATAACTCCCCACATGATACTGAGATGTTTGACACCGGTTATATCATTCAGGTATTCAAGATAAAAAAGTTGATTCTCAGTTCATACTGTGCTTTGGGATTGAATGAAGCATACATTTCAATTTTACTCAAAGGTACTGACTGCAAACCTTATGGAGTCATCTTAATATAACTCTCCACATGATCCTGAGATGTTTGGCAGTTGTTATATCACTCAGCTATTCAAGACAAAAAAGTTGATATCTCAATGCATAATGTGCTTTGGAACTAAAAGGATACATTACAATTTTACTCTAAATTCCTCAATGCAAACCTTATGGAAATATCTAAACATAACACCCCACATGATCCTGAGATGCTTGACATTTGTTATATCACTCAGGTATTCGAGACAGAAAAGTTGATTTCTCTCAGCATGCAATGCTTTGGCACTAAAAGAATATATTTCAATTTTACTATGAAGTACTGAATGCAAACCTTTTGGAAACATGTTAACATCACTCCCCAAATGTTCCTGAACTGTTTGACACCTGCTACATCTCTCAGGTATTCAAGATAAAAAAGATGATTTCTCAGTGCATACTGTGCTTTGGCATTGAATGAAGCATACATTTCAATTTTACTCAAAGGTACTGACTGCAAACCTTATGGAGTCGTCTGAATATAACTCTCCACATGATCCTGAGATGTTTAATAGTTGTTATATCACTCAGGTATTCAAGACAAAAAAGTTGATTTCTCAACGCATGTAGGGCTTTGGAACTTTAAGTATATATTTCAATTTTACTCTAAATTCCTCAATGCAAACCTTATGGAAACATCTAAACATAACTCCCCACATGATACTGAGATGTTTGACACCGGTTATATCATTCAGGTATTCAAGATAAAAAAGTTGATTCTCAGTGCATACTGTGCTTTGGGATTGAATGAAGCATACATTTCAATTTTACTCAAAGGTACTGACTGCAAACCTTATGGAGTCATCTTAATATAACTCTCCACATGATCCTGAGATGTTTGGCAGTTGTTATATGACTCAGCTATTCAAGACAAAAAAGTTGATATCTCAATGCATGATGTGCTTTGGAACTTAAAGTATACATTACAATTTTACTCTAAATTCCTCAATGCAACCCTTATGGAAATTTCTAAACATAACTCCCCACATGATCCTGAGATGTTTGACATTTGTTATATCACTCAGGTATTCGAGACAAAAAAGTTGATTTCTCTCAGCATGCAATGCTTTGGCACTAAAAGAATATATTTCAATTTTACTATGAAGTACTGAATGCAAACCTTTTGGAAACATGTTAACATCACTCCCCAAATGTTCCTGAACTGTTTGACACCTGTTACAACTCTCAGGTATTCAAGATAAAAAAGATGATTTCTCAGTGCATACTGTGCTTTGGCATTGAATGAAGCATACATTTCAATTTTACTCAAAGGTACTGACTGCAAACCTTATGGAGTCGTCTGAATATAACTCTCCACATGATCCTCAGCTGTTTAATAGTTGTTATATCACTCAGGTATTCAAGACAAAAAAGTTGATTTCTCCACGCATGAAGTGCTTTGGAACTTTAAGTATATATTTCAATTTTACTCTAAATTCCTCAATGCAAACCTTATGGAAACATTTAAACATAACTCCTCACACGATCCTGAGATGTTTGACACCGGTTATATCATTCCGGTATTCAAGATAAAAAAGTTGATTTCTCAGTGCATACAGTGCTTTGGCATTGAATGAAGCATACATTTCAATTTTACTCAAAGGTACTGACTGCAAACCTTATGGAGTCATCTGAATATAACTCTCCACATGATCCTGAGATGTTTAATAGTTGTTATATCACTCAGGTATTCAAGACAAAAAAGTTGATTTCTCAACGCATGTAGGGCTTTGGAACTTTAAGTATATATTTCAATTTTACTCTAAACTCCTCAATGCAAACCTTATGGAAACATCTAAACATAACTCCCCACATGATACTGAGATGTTTGACACCGGTTATATCATTCAGGTATTCAAGATAAAAAAGTTGATTCTCAGTGCATACTGCGCTTTGGGATTGAATGAAGCATACATTTCAATTTTACTCAAAGGTACTGACTGCAAACCTTATGGAGTCATCTTAATATAACTCTCCACATGATCCTGAGATGTTTGGCAGTTGTTATATCACTCAGCTATTCAGGACAAAAAAGTTGATATCTCAATGCATGATGTGCTTTGGAACTAAAAGGATACATTACAATTTTACTCTAAATTCCTCAATGCAAACCTTATGGAAATATCTAAACATAACACCCCACATGATCCTGAGATGCTTGACATTTGTTATATCACTCAGGTATTCGAGACAGAAAAGTTGATTTCTCTCAGCATGCAATGCTTTGGCACTAAAAGAATATATTTCAATTTTACTATGAAGTACTGAATGCAAACCTTTTGGAAACATGTTAACATCACTCCCCAAATGTTCCTGAACTGTTTGACACCTGTTACATCTCTCAGGTATTCAAGGTAAAAAAGATGATTTCTCAGTGCATACTGTGCTTTGGCATTGAATGAAGCATACATTTCAATTTTACTCAAAGGTACTGACTGCAAACCTTATGGAGTCATCTGAATATAACTCTCCACATGATCCTGAGCTGTTTAATAGTTGTTATATCACTCAGGTATTCAAGACAAAAAAGTTGATTTCTCCACGCATGAAGTGCTTTGGAACTTTAAGTATATATTTCAATTTTACTCTAAATTCCTCAATGCAAACCTTATGGAAACATTTAAACATAACTCCCCACACGATCCTGAGATGTTTGACACCGGTTATATCATTCCGGTATTCAAGATAAAAAAGTTGATTTCTCAGTGCATACAGTGCTTTGGCATTGAATGAAGCATACATTTCAATTTGACTCAAAGGTACTGACTGCAAACCTTATGGAGTCATCTTAATATAACTCTCCACATGATCCTGAGATGTTTGGCAGTTGTTATATGACTCAGCTATTCAAGACAAAAAAGTTGATATCTGAATGCATGATGTGCTTTGGAACTAAAAGTATACATTACAATTTCACTCTAAATTCCTCAATGCAAACCTTATGGAAATATCTAAACATAACTCCCCACATGATCCTGAGATGTTTGACATTTGTTATATCACTCAGGTATTCGAGACAAAAAAGTTGATTTCTCTCAGCATGCAATGCTTTGGCACTAAAAGAATATATTTCAATTTTACTATGAAGTACTGAATGCAAACCTTTTGGAAACATGTTAACATCACTCCCCAAATGTTCCTGAACTGTTTGACACCTGTTACAACTCTCAGGTATTCAAGATAAAAAAGATGATTTCTCAGTGCATACTGTGCTTTGGCATTGAATGAAGCATACATTTCAATTTTACTCAAAGGTACTGACTGCAAACCTTATGGAGTCGTCTGAATATAACTCTCCACATGATCCTGAGATGTTTAATAGTTGTTATATCACTCAGGTATTCAAGACAAAAAAGTTGATTTCTCAACGCATGTAGGGCTTTGGAACTTTAAGTATATATTTCAATTTTACTCTAAATTCCTCAATGCAAACCTTATGGAAACATCTAAACATAACTCCCCACATGATACTGAGATGTTTGACACCGGTTATATCATTCAGGTATTCAAGATAAAAAAGTTGATTCTCAGTTCATACTGTGCTTTGGGATTGAATGAAGCATACATTTCAATTTTACTCAAAGGTACTGACTGCAAACCTTATGGAGTCATCTTAATATAACTCTCCACATGATCCTGAGATGTTTGGCAGTTGTTATATCACTCAGCTATTCAAGACAAAAAAGTTGATATCTCAATGCATAATGTGCTTTGGAACTAAAAGGATACATTACAATTTTACTCTAAATTCCTCAATGCAAACCTTATGGAAATATCTAAACATAACACCCCACATGATCCTGAGATGCTTGACATTTGTTATATCACTCAGGTATTCGAGACAGAAAAGTTGATTTCTCTCAGCATGCAATGCTTTGGCACTAAAAGAATATATTTCAATTTTACTATGAAGTACTGAATGCAAACCTTTTGGAAACATGTTAACATCACTCCCCAAATGTTCCTGAACTGTTTGACACCTGCTACATCTCTCAGGTATTCAAGATAAAAAAGATGATTTCTCAGTGCATACTGTGCTTTGGCATTGAATGAAGCATACATTTCAATTTTACTCAAAGGTACTGACTGCAAACCTTATGGAGTCGTCTGAATATAACTCTCCACATGATCCTGAGATGTTTAATAGTTGTTATATCACTCAGGTATTCAAGACAAAAAAGTTGATTTCTCAACGCATGTAGGGCTTTGGAACTTTAAGTATATATTTCAATTTTACTCTAAATTCCTCAATGCAAACCTTATGGAAACATCTAAACATAACTCCCCACATGATACTGAGATGTTTGACACCGGTTATATCATTCAGGTATTCAAGATAAAAAAGTTGATTCTCAGTGCATACTGTGCTTTGGGATTGAATGAAGCATACATTTCAATTTTACTCAAAGGTACTGACTGCAAACCTTATGGAGTCATCTTAATATAACTCTCCACATGATCCTGAGATGTTTGGCAGTTGTTATATGACTCAGCTATTCAAGACAAAAAAGTTGATATCTCAATGCATGATGTGCTTTGGAACTAAAAGTATACATTACAATTTTACTCTAAATTCCTCAATGCAACCCTTATGGAAATATCTAAACATAACTCCCCACATGATCCTGAGATGTTTGACATTTGTTATATCACTCAGGTATTCGAGACAAAAAAGTTGATTTCTCTCAGCATGCAATGCTTTGGCACTAAAAGAATATATTTCAATTTTACTATGAAGTACTGAATGCAAACCTTTTGGAAACATGTTAACATCACTCCCCAAATGTTCCTGAACTGTTTGACACCTGTTACAACTCTCAGGTATTCAAGATAAAAAAGATGATTTCTCAGTGCATACTGTGCTTTGGCATTGAATGAAGCATACATTTCAATTTTACTCAAAGGTACTGACTGCAAACCTTATGGAGTCGTCTGAATATAACTCTCCACATGATCCTCAGCTGTTTAATAGTTGTTATATCACTCAGGTATTCAAGACAAAAAAGTTGATTTCTCCACGCATGAAGTGCTTTGGAACTTTAAGTATATATTTCAATTTTACTCTAAATTCCTCAATGCAAACCTTATGGAAACATTTAAACATAACTCCTCACACGATCCTGAGATGTTTGACACCGGTTATATCATTCAGGTATTCAAGATAAAAAAGTTGATTCTCAGTGCATACTGTGCTTTGGGATTGAATGAAGCATACATTTCAATTTTACTCAAAGGTACTGACTGCAAACCTTATGGAGTCATCTTAATATAACTCTCCACATGATCCTGAGATGTTTGGCAGTTGTTATATGACTCAGCTATTCAAGACAAAAAAGTTGATATCTCAATGCATGATGTGCTTTGGAACTTAAAGTATACATTACAATTTTACTCTAAATTCCTCAATGCAACCCTTATGGAAATTTCTAAACATAACTCCCCACATGATCCTGAGATGTTTGACATTTGTTATATCACTCAGGTATTCGAGACAAAAAAGTTGATTTCTCTCAGCATGCAATGCTTTGGCACTAAAAGAATATATTTCAATTTTACTATGAAGTACTGAATGCAAACCTTTTGGAAACATGTTAACATCACTCCCCAAATGTTCCTGAACTGTTTGACACCTGTTACAACTCTCAGGTATTCAAGATAAAAAAGATGATTTCTCAGTGCATACTGTGCTTTGGCATTGAATGAAGCATACATTTCAATTTTACTCAAAGGTACTGACTGCAAACCTTATGGAGTCGTCTGAATATAACTCTCCACATGATCCTCAGCTGTTTAATAGTTGTTATATCACTCAGGTATTCAAGACAAAAAAGTTGATTTCTCCACGCATGAAGTGCTTTGGAACTTTAAGTATATATTTCAATTTTACTCTAAATTCCTCAATGCAAACCTTATGGAAACATTTAAACATAACTCCTCACACGATCCTGAGATGTTTGACACCGGTTATATCATTCCGGTATTCAAGATAAAAAAGTTGATTTCTCAGTGCATACAGTGCTTTGGCATTGAATGAAGCATACATTTCAATTTTACTCAAAGGTACTGACTGCAAACCTTATGGAGTCATCTGAATATAACTCTCCACATGATCCTGAGATGTTTAATAGTTGTTATATCACTCAGGTATTCAAGACAAAAAAGTTGATTTCTCAACGCATGTAGGGCTTTGGAACTTTAAGTATATATTTCAATTTTACTCTAAACTCCTCAATGCAAACCTTATGGAAACATCTAAACATAACTCCCCACATGATACTGAGATGTTTGACACCGGTTATATCATTCAGGTATTCAAGATAAAAAAGTTGATTCTCAGTGCATACTGCGCTTTGGGATTGAATGAAGCATACATTTCAATTTTACTCAAAGGTACTGACTGCAAACCTTATGGAGTCATCTTAATATAACTCTCCACATGATCCTGAGATGTTTGGCAGTTGTTATATCACTCAGCTATTCAGGACAAAAAAGTTGATATCTCAATGCATGATGTGCTTTGGAACTAAAAGGATACATTACAATTTTACTCTAAATTCCTCAATGCAAACCTTATGGAAATATCTAAACATAACACCCCACATGATCCTGAGATGCTTGACATTTGTTATATCACTCAGGTATTCGAGACAGAAAAGTTGATTTCTCTCAGCATGCAATGCTTTGGCACTAAAAGAATATATTTCAATTTTACTATGAAGTACTGAATGCAAACCTTTTGGAAACATGTTAACATCACTCCCCAAATGTTCCTGAACTGTTTGACACCTGTTACATCTCTCAGGTATTCAAGGTAAAAAAGATGATTTCTCAGTGCATACTGTGCTTTGGCATTGAATGAAGCATACATTTCAATTTTACTCAAAGGTACTGACTGCAAACCTTATGGAGTCATCTGAATATAACTCTCCACATGATCCTGAGCTGTTTAATAGTTGTTATATCACTCAGGTATTCAAGACAAAAAAGTTGATTTCTCCACGCATGAAGTGCTTTGGAACTTTAAGTATATATTTCAATTTTACTCTAAATTCCTCAATGCAAACCTTATGGAAACATTTAAACATAACTCCCCACACGATCCTGAGATGTTTGACACCGGTTATATCATTCCGGTATTCAAGATAAAAAGTATGTTGTGTGTTGATTTCTCAGTGCATACAGTGCTTTGGCATTGAATGAAGCATACATTTCAATTTGACTCAAAGGTACTGACTGCAAACCTTATGGAGTCATCTTAATATAACTCTCCACATGATCCTGAGATGTTTGGCAGTTGTTATATGACTCAGCTATTCAAGACAAAAAAGTTGATATCTGAATGCATGATGTGCTTTGGAACTAAAAGTATACATTACAATTTCACTCTAAATTCCTCAATGCAAACCTTATGGAAATATCTAAACATAACTCCCCACATGATCCTGAGATGTTTGACATTTGTTATATCACTCAGGTATTCGAGACAAAAAAGTTGATTTCTCTCAGCATGCAATGCTTTGGCACTAAAAGAATATATTTCAATTTTACTATGAAGTACTGAATGCAAACCTTTTGGAAACATGTTAACATCACTCCCCAAATGTTCCTGAACTGTTTGACACCTGTTACAACTCTCAGGTATTCAAGATAAAAAAGATGATTTCTCAGTGCATACTGTGCTTTGGCATTGAATGAAGCATACATTTCAATTTTACTCAAAGGTACTGACTGCAAACCTTATGGAGTCGTCTGAATATAACTCTCCACATGATCCTGAGATGTTTAATAGTTGTTATATCACTCAGGTATTCAAGACAAAAAAGTTGATTTCTCAACGCATGTAGGGCTTTGGAACTTTAAGTATATATTTCAATTTTACTCTAAATTCCTCAATGCAAACCTTATGGAAACATCTAAACATAACTCCCCACATGATACTGAGATGTTTGACACCGGTTATATCATTCAGGTATTCAAGATAAAAAAGTTGATTCTCATTCAGTCATACTGTGCTTTGGGATTGAATGAAGCATACATTTCAATTTTACTCAAAGGTACTGACTGCAAACCTTATGGAGTCATCTTAATATAACTCTCCACATGATCCTGAGATGTTTGGCAGTTGTTATATCACTCAGCTATTCAAGACAAAAAAGTTGATATCTCAATGCATAATGTGCTTTGGAACTAAAAGGATACATTACAATTTTACTCTAAATTCCTCAATGCAAACCTTATGGAAATATCTAAACATAACACCCCACATGATCCTGAGATGCTTGACATTTGTTATATCACTCAGGTATTCGAGACAGAAAAGTTGATTTCTCTCAGCATGCAATGCTTTGGCACTAAAAGAATATATTTCAATTTTACTATGAAGTACTGAATGCAAACCTTTTGGAAACATGTTAACATCACTCCCCAAATGTTCCTGAACTGTTTGACACCTGCTACATCTCTCAGGTATTCAAGATAAAAAAGATGATTTCTCAGTGCATACTGTGCTTTGGCATTGAATGAAGCATACATTTCAATTTTACTCAAAGGTACTGACTGCAAACCTTATGGAGTCGTCTGAATATAACTCTCCACATGATCCTGAGATGTTTAATAGTTGTTATATCACTCAGGTATTCAAGACAAAAAAGTTGATTTCTCAACGCATGTAGGGCTTTGGAACTTTAAGTATATATTTCAATTTTACTCTAAATTCCTCAATGCAAACCTTATGGAAACATCTAAACATAACTCCCCACATGATACTGAGATGTTTGACACCGGTTATATCATTCAGGTATTCAAGATAAAAAAGTTGATTCTCAGTGCATACTGTGCTTTGGGATTGAATGAAGCATACATTTCAATTTTACTCAAAGGTACTGACTGCAAACCTTATGGAGTCATCTTAATATAACTCTCCACATGATCCTGAGATGTTTGGCAGTTGTTATATGACTCAGCTATTCAAGACAAAAAAGTTGATATCTCAATGCATGATGTGCTTTGGAACTAAAAGTATACATTACAATTTTACTCTAAATTCCTCAATGCAACCCTTATGGAAATATCTAAACATAACTCCCCACATGATCCTGAGATGTTTGACATTTGTTATATCACTCAGGTATTCGAGACAAAAAAGTTGATTTCTCTCAGCATGCAATGCTTTGGCACTAAAAGAATATATTTCAATTTTACTATGAAGTACTGAATGCAAACCTTTTGGAAACATGTTAACATCACTCCCCAAATGTTCCTGAACTGTTTGACACCTGTTACAACTCTCAGGTATTCAAGATAAAAAAGATGATTTCTCAGTGCATACTGTGCTTTGGCATTGAATGAAGCATACATTTCAATTTTACTCAAAGGTACTGACTGCAAACCTTATGGAGTCGTCTGAATATAACTCTCCACATGATCCTCAGCTGTTTAATAGTTGTTATATCACTCAGGTATTCAAGACAAAAAAGTTGATTTCTCCACGCATGAAGTGCTTTGGAACTTTAAGTATATATTTCAATTTTACTCTAAATTCCTCAATGCAAACCTTATGGAAACATTTAAACATAACTCCTCACACGATCCTGAGATGTTTGACACCGGTTATATCATTCCGGTATTCAAGATAAAAAAGTTGATTTCTCAGTGCATACAGTGCTTTGGCATTGAATGAAGCATACATTTCAATTTTACTCAAAGGTACTGACTGCAAACCTTATGGAGTCATCTGAATATAACTCTCCACATGATCCTGAGATGTTTAATAGTTGTTATATCACTCAGGTATTCAAGACAAAAAAGTTGATTTCTCAACGCATGTAGGGCTTTGGAACTTTAAGTATATATTTCAATTTTACTCTAAACTCCTCAATGCAAACCTTATGGAAACATCTAAACATAACTCCCCACATGATACTGAGATGTTTGAC
Organism: Mobula birostris; assembly: GCF_030028105.1. Lineage (NCBI taxonomy): Eukaryota > Metazoa > Chordata > Chondrichthyes > Myliobatiformes > Myliobatidae > Mobula > Mobula birostris. Next base: position 133,527 of record NW_027278396.1, on the reverse strand, counting down.
ACCGGTTATATCATTCAGGTATTCAAGATAAAAAAGTTGATTCTCAGTGCATACTGCGCTTTGGGATTGAATGAAGCATACATTTCAATTTTACTCAAAGGTACTGACTGCAAACCTTATGGAGTCATCTTAATATAACTCTCCACATGATCCTGAGATGTTTGGCAGTTGTTATATCACTCAGCTATTCAGGACAAAAAAGTTGATATCTCAATGCATGATGTGCTTTGGAACTAAAAGGATACATTACAATTTTACTCTAAATTCCTCAATGCAAACCTTATGGAAATATCTAAACATAACACCCCACATGATCCTGAGATGCTTGACATTTGTTATATCACTCAGGTATTCGAGACAGAAAAGTTGATTTCTCTCAGCATGCAATGCTTTGGCACTAAAAGAATATATTTCAATTTTACTATGAAGTACTGAATGCAAACCTTTTGGAAACATGTTAACATCACTCCCCAAATGTTCCTGAACTGTTTGACACCTGTTACATCTCTCAGGTATTCAAGGTAAAAAAGATGATTTCTCAGTGCATACTGTGCTTTGGCATTGAATGAAGCATACATTTCAATTTTACTCAAAGGTACTGACTGCAAACCTTATGGAGTCATCTGAATATAACTCTCCACATGATCCTGAGCTGTTTAATAGTTGTTATATCACTCAGGTATTCAAGACAAAAAAGTTGATTTCTCCACGCATGAAGTGCTTTGGAACTTTAAGTATATATTTCAATTTTACTCTAAATTCCTCAATGCAAACCTTATGGAAACATTTAAACATAACTCCCCACACGATCCTGAGATGTTTGACACCGGTTATATCATTCCGGTATTCAAGATAAAAAAGTTGATTTCTCAGTGCATACAGTGCTTTGGCATTGAATGAAGCATACATTTCAATTTTACTCAAAGGTACTGACTGCAAACCTTATGGAGTCATCTTAATATAACTCTCCACATGATCCTGAGATGTTTGGCAGTTGTTATATGACTCAGCTATTCAAGACAAAAAAGTTGATATCTGAATGCATGATGTGCTTTGGAACTAAAAGTATACATTACAATTTCACTCTAAATTCCTCAATGCAAACCTTATGGAAATATCTAAACATAACTCCCCACATGATCCTGAGATGTTTGACATTTGTTATATCACTCAGGTATTCGAGACAAAAAAGTTGATTTCTCTCAGCATGCAATGCTTTGGCACTAAAAGAATATATTTCAATTTTACTATGAAGTACTGAATGCAAACCTTTTGGAAACATGTTAACATCACTCCCCAAATGTTCCTGAACTGTTTGACACCTGTTACAACTCTCAGGTATTCAAGATAAAAAAGATGATTTCTCAGTGCATACTGTGCTTTGGCATTGAATGAAGCATACATTTCAATTTTACTCAAAGGTACTGACTGCAAACCTTATGGAGTCGTCTGAATATAACTCTCCACATGATCCTGAGATGTTTAATAGTTGTTATATCACTCAGGTATTCAAGACAAAAAAGTTGATTTCTCAACGCATGTAGGGCTTTGGAACTTTAAGTATATATTTCAATTTTACTCTAAATTCCTCAATGCAAACCTTATGGAAACATCTAAACATAACTCCCCACATGATACTGAGATGTTTGACACCGGTTATATCATTCAGGTATTCAAGATAAAAAAGTTGATTCTCAGTTCATACTGTGCTTTGGGATTGAATGAAGCATACATTTCAATTTTACTCAAAGGTACTGACTGCAAACCTTATGGAGTCATCTTAATATAACTCTCCACATGATCCTGAGATGTTTGGCAGTTGTTATATCACTCAGCTATTCAAGACAAAAAAGTTGATATCTCAATGCATAATGTGCTTTGGAACTAAAAGGATACATTACAATTTTACTCTAAATTCCTCAATGCAAACCTTATGGAAATATCTAAACATAACACCCCACATGATCCTGAGATGCTTGACATTTGTTATATCACTCAGGTATTCGAGACAGAAAAGTTGATTTCTCTCAGCATGCAATGCTTTGGCACTAAAAGAATATATTTCAATTTTACTATGAAGTACTGAATGCAAACCTTTTGGAAACATGTTAACATCACTCCCCAAATGTTCCTGAACTGTTTGACACCTGCTACATCTCTCAGGTATTCAAGATAAAAAAGATGATTTCTCAGTGCATACTGTGCTTTGGCATTGAATGAAGCATACATTTCAATTTTACTCAAAGGTACTGACTGCAAACCTTATGGAGTCGTCTGAATATAACTCTCCACATGATCCTGAGATGTTTAATAGTTGTTATATCACTCAGGTATTCAAGACAAAAAAGTTGATTTCTCAACGCATGTAGGGCTTTGGAACTTTAAGTATATATTTCAATTTTACTCTAAATTCCTCAATGCAAACCTTATGGAAACATCTAAACATAACTCCCCACATGATACTGAGATGTTTGACACCGGTTATATCATTCAGGTATTCAAGATAAAAAAGTTGATTCTCAGTGCATACTGTGCTTTGGGATTGAATGAAGCATACATTTCAATTTTACTCAAAGGTACTGACTGCAAACCTTATGGAGTCATCTTAATATAACTCTCCACATGATCCTGAGATGTTTGGCAGTTGTTATATGACTCAGCTATTCAAGACAAAAAAGTTGATATCTCAATGCATGATGTGCTTTGGAACTTAAAGTATACATTACAATTTTACTCTAAATTCCTCAATGCAACCCTTATGGAAATTTCTAAACATAACTCCCCACATGATCCTGAGATGTTTGACATTTGTTATATCACTCAGGTATTCGAGACAAAAAAGTTGATTTCTCTCAGCATGCAATGCTTTGGCACTAAAAGAATATATTTCAATTTTACTATGAAGTACTGAATGCAAACCTTTTGGAAACATGTTAACATCACTCCCCAAATGTTGCTGAACTGTTTGACACCTGTTACAACTCTCAGGTATTCAAGATAAAAAAGATGATTTCTCAGTGCATACTGTGCTTTGGCATTGAATGAAGCATACATTTCAATTTTACTCAAAGGTACTGACTGCAAACCTTATGGAGTCGTCTGAATATAACTCTCCACATGATCCTCAGCTGTTTAATAGTTGTTATATCACTCAGGTATTCAAGACAAAAAAGTTGATTTCTCCACGCATGAAGTGCTTTGGAACTTTAAGTATATATTTCAATTTTACTCTAAATTCCTCAATGCAAACCTTATGGAAACATTTAAACATAACTCCTCACACGATCCTGAGATGTTTGACACCGGTTATATCATTCCGGTATTCAAGATAAAAAAGTTGATTTCTCAGTGCATACAGTGCTTTGGCATTGAATGAAGCATACATTTCAATTTTACTCAAAGGTACTGACTGCAAACCTTATGGAGTCATCTGAATATAACTCTCCACATGATCCTGAGATGTTTAATAGTTGTTATATCACTCAGGTATTCAAGACAAAAAAGTTGATTTCTCAACGCATGTAGGGCTTTGGAACTTTAAGTATATATTTCAATTTTACTCTAAACTCCTCAATGCAAACCTTATGGAAACATCTAAACATAACTCCCCACATGATACTGAGATGTTTGACACCGGTTATATCATTCAGGTATTCAAGATAAAAAAGTTGATTCTCAGTGCATACTGCGCTTTGGGATTGAATGAAGCATACATTTCAATTTTACTCAAAGGTACTGACTGCAAACCTTATGGAGTCATCTTAATATAACTCTCCACATGATCCTGAGATGTTTGGCAGTTGTTATATCACTCAGCTATTCAGGACAAAAAAGTTGATATCTCAATGCATGATGTGCTTTGGAACTAAAAGGATACATTACAATTTTACTCTAAATTCCTCAATGCAAACCTTATGGAAATATCTAAACATAACACCCCACATGATCCTGAGATGCTTGACATTTGTTATATCACTCAGGTATTCGAGACAGAAAAGTTGATTTCTCTCAGCATGCAATGCTTTGGCACTAAAAGAATATATTTCAATTTTACTATGAAGTACTGAATGCAAACCTTTTGGAAACATGTTAACATCACTCCCCAAATGTTCCTGAACTGTTTGACACCTGTTACATCTCTCAGGTATTCAAGGTAAAAAAGATGATTTCTCAGTGCATACTGTGCTTTGGCATTGAATGAAGCATACATTTCAATTTTACTCAAAGGTACTGACTGCAAACCTTATGGAGTCATCTGAATATAACTCTCCACATGATCCTGAGCTGTTTAATAGTTGTTATATCACTCAGGTATTCAAGACAAAAAAGTTGATTTCTCCACGCATGAAGTGCTTTGGAACTTTAAGTATATATTTCAATTTTACTCTAAATTCCTCAATGCAAACCTTATGGAAACATTTAAACATAACTCCCCACACGATCCTGAGATGTTTGACACCGGTTATATCATTCCGGTATTCAAGATAAAAAAGTTGATTTCTCAGTGCATACAGTGCTTTGGCATTGAATGAAGCATACATTTCAATTTGACTCAAAGGTACTGACTGCAAACCTTATGGAGTCATCTTAATATAACTCTCCACATGATCCTGAGATGTTTGGCAGTTGTTATATGACTCAGCTATTCAAGACAAAAAAGTTGATATCTGAATGCATGATGTGCTTTGGAACTAAAAGTATACATTACAATTTCACTCTAAATTCCTCAATGCAAACCTTATGGAAATATCTAAACATAACTCCCCACATGATCCTGAGATGTTTGACATTTGTTATATCACTCAGGTATTCGAGACAAAAAAGTTGATTTCTCTCAGCATGCAATGCTTTGGCACTAAAAGAATATATTTCAATTTTACTATGAAGTACTGAATGCAAACCTTTTGGAAACATGTTAACATCACTCCCCAAATGTTCCTGAACTGTTTGACACCTGTTACAACTCTCAGGTATTCAAGATAAAAAAGATGATTTCTCAGTGCATACTGTGCTTTGGCATTGAATGAAGCATACATTTCAATTTTACTCAAAGGTACTGACTGCAAACCTTATGGAGTCGTCTGAATATAACTCTCCACATGATCCTGAGATGTTTAATAGTTGTTATATCACTCAGGTATTCAAGACAAAAAAGTTGATTTCTCAACGCATGTAGGGCTTTGGAACTTTAAGTATATATTTCAATTTTACTCTAAATTCCTCAATGCAAACCTTATGGAAACATCTAAACATAACTCCCCACATGATACTGAGATGTTTGACACCGGTTATATCATTCAGGTATTCAAGATAAAAAAGTTGATTCTCAGTTCATACTGTGCTTTGGGATTGAATGAAGCATACATTTCAATTTTACTCAAAGGTACTGACTGCAAACCTTATGGAGTCATCTTAATATAACTCTCCACATGATCCTGAGATGTTTGGCAGTTGTTATATCACTCAGCTATTCAAGACAAAAAAGTTGATATCTCAATGCATAATGTGCTTTGGAACTAAAAGGATACATTACAATTTTACTCTAAATTCCTCAATGCAAACCTTATGGAAATATCTAAACATAACACCCCACATGATCCTGAGATGCTTGACATTTGTTATATCACTCAGGTATTCGAGACAGAAAAGTTGATTTCTCTCAGCATGCAATGCTTTGGCACTAAAAGAATATATTTCAATTTTACTATGAAGTACTGAATGCAAACCTTTTGGAAACATGTTAACATCACTCCCCAAATGTTCCTGAACTGTTTGACACCTGCTACATCTCTCAGGTATTCAAGATAAAAAAGATGATTTCTCAGTGCATACTGTGCTTTGGCATTGAATGAAGCATACATTTCAATTTTACTCAAAGGTACTGACTGCAAACCTTATGGAGTCGTCTGAATATAACTCTCCACATGATCCTGAGATGTTTAATAGTTGTTATATCACTCAGGTATTCAAGACAAAAAAGTTGATTTCTCAACGCATGTAGGGCTTTGGAACTTTAAGTATATATTTCAATTTTACTCTAAATTCCTCAATGCAAACCTTATGGAAACATCTAAACATAACTCCCCACATGATACTGAGATGTTTGACACCGGTTATATCATTCAGGTATTCAAGATAAAAAAGTTGATTCTCAGTGCATACTGTGCTTTGGGATTGAATGAAGCATACATTTCAATTTTACTCAAAGGTACTGACTGCAAACCTTATGGAGTCATCTTAATATAACTCTCCACATGATCCTGAGATGTTTGGCAGTTGTTATATGACTCAGCTATTCAAGACAAAAAAGTTGATATCTCAATGCATGATGTGCTTTGGAACTAAAAGTATACATTACAATTTTACTCTAAATTCCTCAATGCAACCCTTATGGAAATATCTAAACATAACTCCCCACATGATCCTGAGATGTTTGACATTTGTTATATCACTCAGGTATTCGAGACAAAAAAGTTGATTTCTCTCAGCATGCAATGCTTTGGCACTAAAAGAATATATTTCAATTTTACTATGAAGTACTGAATGCAAACCTTTTGGAAACATGTTAACATCACTCCCCAAATGTTCCTGAACTGTTTGACACCTGTTACAACTCTCAGGTATTCAAGATAAAAAAGATGATTTCTCAGTGCATACTGTGCTTTGGCATTGAATGAAGCATACATTTCAATTTTACTCAAAGGTACTGACTGCAAACCTTATGGAGTCGTCTGAATATAACTCTCCACATGATCCTCAGCTGTTTAATAGTTGTTATATCACTCAGGTATTCAAGACAAAAAAGTTGATTTCTCCACGCATGAAGTGCTTTGGAACTTTAAGTATATATTTCAATTTTACTCTAAATTCCTCAATGCAAACCTTATGGAAACATTTAAACATAACTCCTCACACGATCCTGAGATGTTTGACACCGGTTATATCATTCCGGTATTCAAGATAAAAAAGTTGATTTCTCAGTGCATACAGTGCTTTGGCATTGAATGAAGCATACATTTCAATTTTACTCAAAGGTACTGACTGCAAACCTTATGGAGTCATCTGAATATAACTCTCCACATGATCCTGAGATGTTTAATAGTTGTTATATCACTCAGGTATTCAAGACAAAAAAGTTGATTTCTCAACGCATGTAGGGCTTTGGAACTTTAAGTATATATTTCAATTTTACTCTAAACTCCTCAATGCAAACCTTATGGAAACATCTAAACATAACTCCCCACATGATACTGAGATGTTTGACACCGGTTATATCATTCAGGTATTCAAGATAAAAAAGTTGATTCTCAGTGCATACTGCGCTTTGGGATTGAATGAAGCATACATTTCAATTTTACTCAAAGGTACTGACTGCAAACCTTATGGAGTCATCTTAATATAACTCTCCACATGATCCTGAGATGTTTGGCAGTTGTTATATCACTCAGCTATTCAGGACAAAAAAGTTGATATCTCAATGCATGATGTGCTTTGGAACTAAAAGGATACATTACAATTTTGACTCTAAATTCCTCAATGCAAACCTTATGGAAATATCTAAACATAACACCCCACATGATCCTGAGATGCTTGACATTTGTTATATCACTCAGGTATTCGAGACAGAAAAGTTGATTTCTCTCAGCATGCAATGCTTTGGCACTAAAAGAATATATTTCAATTTTACTATGAAGTACTGAATGCAAACCTTTTGGAAACATGTTAACATCACTCCCCAAATGTTCCTGAACTGTTTGACACCTGTTACATCTCTCAGGTATTCAAGGTAAAAAAGATGATTTCTCAGTGCATACTGTGCTTTGGCATTGAATGAAGCATACATTTCAATTTTACTCAAAGGTACTGACTGCAAACCTTATGGAGTCATCTGAATATAACTCTCCACATGATCCTGAGCTGTTTAATAGTTGTTATATCACTCAGGTATTCAAGACAAAAAAGTTGATTTCTCCACGCATGAAGTGCTTTGGAACTTTAAGTATATATTTCAATTTTACTCTAAATTCCTCAATGCAAACCTTATGGAAACATTTAAACATAACTCCCCACACGATCCTGAGATGTTTGACACCGGTTATATCATTCCGGTATTCAAGATAAAAAAGTTGATTTCTCAGTGCATACAGTGCTTTGGCATTGAATGAAGCATACATTTCAATTTGACTCAAAGGTACTGACTGCAAACCTTATGGAGTCATCTTAATATAACTCTCCACATGATCCTGAGATGTTTGGCAGTTGTTATATGACTCAGCTATTCAAGACAAAAAAGTTGATATCTGAATGCATGATGTGCTTTGGAACTAAAAGTATACATTACAATTTCACTCTAAATTCCTCAATGCAAACCTTATGGAAATATCTAAACATAACTCCCCACATGATCCTGAGATGTTTGACATTTGTTATATCACTCAGGTATTCGAGACAAAAAAGTTGATTTCTCTCAGCATGCAATGCTTTGGCACTAAAAGAATATATTTCAATTTTACTATGAAGTACTGAATGCAAACCTTTTGGAAACATGTTAACATCACTCCCAAATGTTCCTGAACTGTTTGACACCTGTTACAACTCTCAGGTATTCAAGATAAAAAAGATGATTTCTCAGTGCATACTGTGCTTTGGCATTGAATGAAGCATACATTTCAATTTTACTCAAAGGTACTGACTGCAAACCTTATGGAGTCGTCTGAATATAACTCTCCACATGATCCTGAGATGTTTAATAGTTGTTATATCACTCAGGTATTCAAGACAAAAAAGTTGATTTCTCAACGCATGTAGGGCTTTGGAACTTTAAGTATATATTTCAATTTTACTCTAAATTCCTCAATGCAAACCTTATGGAAACATCTAAACATAACTCCCCACATGATACTGAGATGTTTGACACCGGTTATATCATTCAGGTATTCAAGATAAAAAAAGTTGATTCTCAGTGCATACTGTGCTTTGGGATTGAATGAAGCATACATTTCAATTTTACTCAAAGGTACTGACTGCAAACCTTATGGAGTCATCTTAATATAACTCTCCACATGATCCTGAGATGTTTGGCAGTTGTTATATCACTGAGCTATTCAAGACAAAAAAGTTGATATCTCAATGCATAATGTGCTTTGGAACTAAAAGGATACATTACAATTTTACTCTAAATTCCTCAATGCAAACCTTATGGAAATATCTAAACATAACACCCCACATGATCCTGAGATGCTTGACATTTGTTATATCACTCAGGTATTCGAGACAGAAAAGTTGATTTCTCTCAGCATGCAATGCTTTGGCACTAAAAGAATATATTTCAATTTTACTATGAAGTACTGAATGCAAACCTTTTGGAAACATGTTAACATCACTCCCCAAATGTTCCTGAACTGTTTGACACCTGCTACATCTCTCAGGTATTCAAGATAAAAAAGATGATTTCTCAGTGCATACTGTGCTTTGGCATTGAATGAAGCATACATTTCAATTTTACTCAAAGGTACTGACTGCAAACCTTATGGAGTCGTCTGAATATAACTCTCCACATGATCCTGAGATGTTTAATAGTTGTTATATCACTCAGGTATTCAAGACAAAAAAGTTGATTTCTCAACGCATGTAGGGCTTTGGAACTTTAGGTATATATTTCAATTTTACTCTAAATTCCTCAATGCAAACCTTATGGAAACATCTAAACATAACTCCCCACATGATACTGAGATGTTTGACACCGGTTATATCATTCAGGTATTCAAGATAAAAAAGTTGATTCTCAGTGCATACTGTGCTTTGGGATTGAATGAAGCATACATTTCAATTTTACTCAAAGGTACTGACTGCAAACCTTATGGAGTCATCTTAATATAACTCTCCACATGATCCTGAGATGTTTGGCAGTTGTTATATCACTCAGCTATTCAAGACAAAAAAGTTGATATCTCAATGCATAATGTGCTTTGGAACTAAAAGAATACATTACAATTTTACTCTAAATTCCTCAATGCAAACCTTATGGAAATATCTAAACATAACACCCCACATGATCCTGAGATGCTTGACATTTGTTATTATCACTCAGGTATTCGAGACAGAAAAGTTGATTTCTCTCAGCATGCAATGCTTTGGCACTAAAAGAATATATTTCAATTTTACTATGAAGTACTGAATGCAAACCTTTTGGAAACATGTTAACATCACTCCCCAAATGTTCCTGAACTGTTTGACACCTGTTACATCTCTCAGGTATTCAAGATAAAAAAGATGATTTCTCAGTGCATACTGTGCTTTGGCATTGAATGAAGCATACATTTCAATTTTACTCAAAGGTACTGACTGCAAACCTTATGGAGTCATCTTAATATAACTCTCCACATGATCCTGAGATGTTTGGCAGTTGTTATATCACTCAGCTATTCAGGACAAAAAAGTTGATATCTCAATGCATGATGTGCTTTGGAACTAAAAGGATACATTACAATTTTACTCTAAATTCCTCAATGCAAACCTTATGGAAATATCTAAACATAACACCCCAGATGATCCTGAGATGCTTGACATTTGTTATATCACTCAGGTATTCGAGACAGAAAAGTTGATTTCTCTCAGCATGCAATGCTTTGGCACTAAAAGAATATATTTCAATTTTACTATGAAGTACTGAATGCAAACCTTTTGGAAACATGTTAACATCACTCCCCAAATGTTCCTGAACTGTTTGACACCTGTTACATCTCTCAGGTATTCAAGGTAAAAAAGATGATTTCTCAGTGCATACTGTGCTTTGGCATTGAATGAAGCATACATTTTAAATTTACTCAAAGGTACTGACTGCAAACCTTATGGAGGCTCTTAATATAACTCTCCACATGATCCTGAGATGTTTGGCAGTTGTTATATCACTCTGCTTTTCAAGACAAAAAAGTTGATCTCTCAATGCATGAAGCGGTTTGGAACTAACAGTATATATATCAATTTTACTCTAAATTTCTCAATGCAAAGCTTATACAAACATCTAATCATATGTCCCTGCATGATCCTGAGATGATTGACTCCGGTTATATCACTCAGGTATTCAAGATAAAAAAGTTGATTTCTCAGTGCATACTGTGATTTGGCATTGAATGAAGCATACATTTCAATTTTACTCAAAGATACTGACTGCAAACCTTATGGAGACATCTTAATATAACTCTACACATTATCCTGAGATGTCTGACAGCTGTTATATCACTCAGCTATTCAAGACAAAAGAGTTGATTTTTCAGTGCATGCAATGCTTTGGCACTAAAGGCATATATTTCAATTTTACTCAAAGGAACTGACTGCAAACCTTATGGAGACATCTTAATATAAATCTCGACATGATCCTGAGAAGTTTGACAGCTGTTATATCACTCAGCTATTCAAGACAAAAAACTTGATTTCTCAGTGCATGCTGTACTTTGGTATTGAAAGAAGTATACACTTCAATTTTACTCAAAGGTACTGACTGCAAACCTTATGGACTCATCTTAATATAACTCTCCACATGATCCTGAGATGATTGGCAGTTGTTATATCACTCAGCTATTCAAGACAAAAAAGTTGATATCTCAATGCATGAAGTGCTTTGGAACTAAAAGAATATATTTCAATTTTACTCTAAAGTCCTGAATGCAAACCTCATGGAAACATTTTAACATAACTCCCCACATGATCCTGAGATGTTTGACATTTGTTATATCACTCAGGTATTAAAGACAAAAAAGTTGATCTCTCAGTGCATGCTGTACTTTGGCATTGAAAGAAGTATACACTTCAATTTTACTCAAATGTACTGACTGCAAACCTTATGGAAACATCTAAACATAACTCCCCACATGATCCTGAGATGTTTGAAATCTGTTATATCACTCAGGTATTCAACACAAAAAAGTTGATTTCTCTCTGCATGCAATGCTTTGGCACTAAAAGTATATATTTCAATTTTACTCTGAAGTACTAAATGCAACCCTTATGGAAACATCTAAACATAACTCCCCACATGATCCTGAGATGTTTGACACCAGTTATATCATTCAGGTATTCAAGATAAAAAAGTTGATTTCTCAGTGCATACTGTGCTTTGGCATTGAATGAAGCATACATTTCAATTTTACTCAAAGGTACTGACTGCAAACCTTATGGAGTCATCATAATATAACTCTCCACATGATCCTGAGATGTTTGACAGTTGTTATATCACTCAGCTATTCAAGACAAAAAAGTTGATATCTGAATGCATGATGTGCTTTGGAACTAAAAGTATACATTACAATTTCACTCTAAATTCCTCAATGCAAACCTTATGGAAATATCTAAACATAACACCCCACATGATCCTGAGATGCTTGACATTTGTTATATCACTCAGGTATTCGAGACAGAAAAGTTGATTTCTCTCAGCATGCAATGCTTTGGCACTAAAAGAATATATTTCAATTTTACTATGAAGTACTGAATGCAAACCTTTTGGAAACATGTTAACATCACTCCCCAAATGTTCCTGAACTGTTTGACACCTGTTACATCTCTCAGGTATTCAAGGTAAAAAAGATGATTTCTCAGTGCATACTGTGCTTTGGCATTGAATGAAGCATACATTTCAATTTTACTCAAAGGTACTGACTGCAAACCTTATGGAGTCATCTGAATATAACTCTCCACATGATCCTGAGCTGTTTAATAGTTGTTATATCACTCAGGTATTCAAGACAAAAAAGTTGATTTCTCCACGCATGAAGTGCTTTGGAACTTTAAGTATATATTTCAATTTTACTCTAAATTCCTCAATGCAAACCTTATGGAAACATTTAAACATAACTCCCCACACGATCCTGAGATGTTTGACACCGGTTATATCATTCCGGTATTCAAGATAAAAAAGTTGATTTCTCAGTGCATACAGTGCTTTGGCATTGAATGAAGCATACATTTCAATTTTACTCAAAGGTACTGACTGCAAACCTTATGGAGTCATCTTAATATAACTCTCCACATGATCCTGAGATGTTTGGCAGTTGTTAGATGACTCAGCTATTCAAGACAAAAAAGTTGATATCTGAATGCATGATGTGCTTTGGAACTAAAAGTATACATTACAATTTCACTCTAAATTCCTCAATGCAAACCTTATGGAAATATCTAAACATAACTCCCCACATGATCCTGAGATGTTTGACATTTGGTATATCACTCAGGTATTCGAGACAAAAAAGTTGATTTCTCTCAGCATGCAATGCTTTGGCACTAAAAGAATATATTTCAATTTTACTATGAAGTACTGAATGCAAACCTTTTGGAAACATGTTAACATCACTCCCCAAATGTTCCTGAACTGTTTGACACCTGTTACAACTCTCAGGTATTCAAGATAAAAAAGATGATTTCTCAGTGCATACTGTGCTTTGGCATTGAATGAAGCATACATTTCAATTTTACTCAAAGGTACTGACTGCAAACCTTATGGAGTCGTCTGAATATAACTCTCCACATGATCCTGAGATGTTTAATAGTTGTTATATCACTCAGGTATTCAAGACAAAAAAGTTGATTTCTCAACGCATGTAGGGCTTTGGAACTTTAAGTATATATTTCAATTTTACTCTAAATTCCTCAATGCAAACCTTATGGAAACATCTAAACATAACTCCCCACATGATACTGAGATGTTTGACACCGGTTATATCATTCAGGTATTCAAGATAAAAAAGTTGATTCTCAGTGCATACAGTGCTTTGGCATTGAATGAAGCATACATTTCAATTTGACTCAAAGGTACTGACTGCAAACCTTATGGAGTCATCTTAATATAACTCTCCACATGATCCTGAGATGTTTGGCAGTTGTTATATGACTCAGCTATTCAAGACAAAAAAGTTGATATCTGAATGCATGATGTGCTTTGGAACTAAAAGTATACATTACAATTTCACTCTAAATTCCTCAATGCAAACCTTATGGAAATATCTAAACATAACTCCCCACATGATCCTGAGATGTTTGACATTTGTTATATCACTCAGGTATTCGAGACAAAAAAGTTGATTTCTCTCAGCATGCAATGCTTTGGCACTAAAAGAATATATTTCAATTTTACTATGAAGTACTGAATGCAAACCTTTTGGAAACATGTTAACATCACTCCCCAAATGTTCCTGAACTGTTTGACACCTGTTACAACTCTCAGGTATTCAAGATAAAAAAGATGATTTCTCAGTGCATACTGTGCTTTGGCATTGAATGAAGCATACATTTCAATTTTACTCAAAGGTACTGACTGCAAACCTTATGGAGTCGTCTGAATATAACTCTCCACATGATCCTGAGATGTTTAATAGTTGTTATATCACTCAGGTATTCAAGACAAAAACGTTGATTTCTCAACGCATGTAGGGCTTTGGAACTTTAAGTATATATTTCAATTTTACTCTAAATTCCTCAATGCAAACCTTATGGAAACATCTAAACATAACTCCCCACATGATACTGAGATGTTTGACACCGGTTATATCATTCAGGTATTCAAGATAAAAAAGTTGATTCTCAGTGCATACTGTGCTTTGGGATTGAATGAAGCATACATTTCAATTTTACTCAAAGGTACTGACTGCAAACCTTATGGAGTCATCTTAATATAACTCTCCACATGATCCTGAGATGTTTGGCAGTTGTTATATCACTCAGCTATTCAAGACAAAAAAGTTGATATCTCAATGCATAATGTGCTTTGGAACTAAAAGGATACATTACAATTTTACTCTAAATTCCTCAATGCAAACCTTATGGAAATATCTAAACATAACACCCCACATGATCCTGAGATGCTTGACATTTGTTATATCACTCAGGTATTCGAGACAGAAAAGTTGATTTCTCTCAGCATGCAATGCTTTGGCACTAAAAGAATATATTTCAATTTTACTATGAAGTACTGAATGCAAACCTTTTGGAAACATGTTAACATCACTCCCCAAATGTTCCTGAACTGTTTGACACCTGCTACATCTCTCAGGTATTCAAGATAAAAAAGATGATTTCTCAGTGCATACTGTGCTTTGGCATTGAATGAAGCATACATTTCAATTTTACTCAAAGGTACTGACTGCAAACCTTATGGAGTCGTCTGAATATAACTCTCCACATGATCCTGAGATGTTTAATAGTTGTTATATCACTCAGGTATTCAAGACAAAAAAGTTGATTTCTCAACGCATGTAGGGCTTTGGAACTTTAAGTATATATTTCAATTTTACTCTAAATTCCTCAATGCAAACCTTATGGAAACATCTAAACATAACTCCCCACATGATACTGAGATGTTTGACACCGGTTATATCATTCAGGTATTCAAGATAAAAAAGTTGATTCTCAGTGCATACTGTGCTTTGGGATTGAATGAAGCATACATTTCAATTTTACTCAAAGGTACTGACTGCAAACCTTATGGAGTCATCTTAATATAACTCTCCACATGATCCTGAGATGTTTGGCAGTTGTTATATCACTCAGCTATTCAAGACAAAAAAGTTGATATCTCAATGCATAATGTGCTTTGGAACTAAAAGAATACATTACAATTTTACTCTAAATTCCTCAATGCAAACCTTATGGAAATATCTAAACATAACACCCCACATGATCCTGAGATGCTTGACATTTGTTATATCACTCAGGTATTCGAGACAGAAAAGTTGATTTCTCTCAGCATGCAATGCTTTGGCACTAAAAGAATATATTTCAATTTTACTATGAAGTACTGAATGCAAACCTTTTGGAAACATGTTAACATCACTCCCCAAATGTTCCTGAACTGTTTGACACCTGTTACATCTCTCAGGTATTCAAGATAAAAAAGATGATTTCTCAGTGCATACTGTGCTTTGGCATTGAATGAAGCATACATTTCAATTTTACTCAAAGGTACTGACTGCAAACCTTATGGAGTCATCTTAATATAACTCTCCACATGATCCTGAGATGTTTGGCAGTTGTTATATCACTCAGCTATTCAGGACAAAAAAGTTGATATCTCAATGCATGATGTGCTTTGGAACTAAAAGGATACATTACAATTTTACTCTAAATTCCTCAATGCAAACCTTATGGAAATATCTAAACATAACACCCCAGATGATCCTGAGATGCTTGACATTTGTTATATCACTCAGGTATTCGAGACAGAAAAGTTGATTTCTCTCAGCATGCAATGCTTTGGCACTAAAAGAATATATTTCAATTTTACTATGAAGTACTGAATGCAAACCTTTTGGAAACATGTTAACATCACTCCCCAAATGTTCCTGAACTGTTTGACACCTGTTACATCTCTCAGGTATTCAAGGTAAAAAAGATGATTTCTCAGTGCATACTGTGCTTTGGCATTGAATGAAGCATACATTTCAATTTTACTCAAAGGTACTGACTGCAAACCTTATGGAGTCATCTGAATATAACTCTCCACATGATCCTGAGCTGTTTAATAGTTGTTATATCACTCAGGTATTCAAGACAAAAAAGTTGATTTCTCCACGCATGAAGTGCTTTGGAACTTTAAGTATATATTTCAATTTTACTCTAAATTCCTCAATGCAAACCTTATGGAAACATTTAAACATAACTCCCCACACGATCCTGAGATGTTTGACACCGGTTATATCATTCCGGTATTCAAGATAAAAAAGTTGATTTCTCAGTGCATACAGTGCTTTGGCATTGAATGAAGCATACATTTCAATTTTACTCAAAGGTACTGACTGCAAACCTTATGGAGTCATCTTAATATAACTCTCCACATGATCCTGAGATGTTTGGCAGTTGTTATATGACTCAGCTATTCAAGACAAAAAAGTTGATATCTGAATGCATGATGTGCTTTGGAACTAAAAGTATACATTACAATTTCACTCTAAATTCCTCAATGCAAACCTTATGGAAATATCTAAACATAACTCCCCACATGATCCTGAGATGTTTGACATTTGTTATATCACTCAGGTATTCGAGACAAAAAAGTTGATTTCTCTCAGCATGCAATGCTTTGGCACTAAAAGAATATATTTCAATTTTACTATGAAGTACTGAAAGCAAACCTTTTGGAAACATGTTAACATCGCTCCCCAAATGTTCCTGAACTGTTTGACACCTGTTACAACTCTCAGGTATTCAAGATAAAAAAGATGATTTCTCAGTGCATACTGTGCTTTGGCATTGAATGAAGCATACATTTTAAATTTACTCAAAGGTACTGACTGCAAACCTTATGGAGGCTCTTAATATAACTCTCCACATGATCCTGAGATGTTTGGCAGTTGTTATATCACTCTGCTTTTCAAGACAAAAAAGTTGATCTCTCAATGCATGAAGCGGTTTGGAACTAACAGTATATATATCAATTTTACTCTAAATTTCTCAATGCAAAGCTTATACAAACATCTAATCATATGTCCCTGCATGATCCTGAGATGATTGACTCCGGTTATATCACTCAGGTATTCAAGATAAAAAAGTTGATTTCTCAGTGCATACTGTGATTTGGCATTGAATGAAGCATACATTTCAATTTTACTCAAAGATACTGACTGCAAACCTTATGGAGACATCTTAATATAACTCTACACATTATCCTGAGATGTCTGACAGCTGTTATATCACTCAGCTATTCAAGACAAAAGAGTTGATTTTTCAGTGCATGCAATGCTTTGGCACTAAAGGCATATATTTCAATTTTACTCAAAGGAACTGACTGCAAACCTTATGGAGACATCTTAATATAAATCTCGACATGATCCTGAGAAGTTTGACAGCTGTTATATCACTCAGCTATTCAAGACAAAAAACTTGATTTCTCAGTGCATGCTGTACTTTGGTATTGAAAGAAGTATACACTTCAATTTTACTCAAAGGTACTGACTGCAAACCTTATGGACTCATCTTAATATAACTCTCCACATGATCCTGAGATGATTGGCAGTTGTTATATCACTCAGCTATTCAAGACAAAAAAGTTGATATCTCAATGCATGAAGTGCTTTGGAACTAAAAGAATATATTTCAATTTTACTCTAAAGTCCTGAATGCAAACCTCATGGAAACATTTTAACATAACTCCCCACATGATCCTGAGATGTTTGACATTTGTTATATCACTCAGGTATTAAAGACAAAAAAGTTGATCTCTCAGTGCATGCTGTACTTTGGCATTGAAAGAAGTATACACTTCAATTTTACTCAAATGTACTGACTGCAAACCTTATGGAAACATCTAAACATAACTCCCCACATGATCCTGAGATGTTTGAAATCTGTTATATCACTCAGGTATTCAACACAAAAAAGTTGATTTCTCTCTGCATGCAATGCTTTGGCACTAAAAGTATATATTTCAATTTTACTCTGAAGTACTAAATGCAACCCTTATGGAAACATCTAAACATAACTCCCCACATGATCCTGAGATGTTTGACACCAGTTATATCATTCAGGTATTCAAGATAAAAAAGTTGATCTCTCAATGCAT
Source organism: Mobula birostris (assembly GCF_030028105.1). NCBI lineage: Eukaryota > Metazoa > Chordata > Chondrichthyes > Myliobatiformes > Myliobatidae > Mobula > Mobula birostris. The sequence continues at coordinate 114,980 of NW_027278396.1, read as the reverse complement.
GAAGCGGTTTGGAACTAACAGTATATATATCAATTTTACTCTAAATTTCTCAATGCAAACCTTATGCAAACATCTAATCATAAGTCCCTGCATGATCCTGAGATGTTTGACTCCGGTTATATCACTCAGGTATTCAAGACAAAAAAGTTGATTTCTCAACGCATGTAGGGCTTTGGAACTTTAAGTATATATTTCAATTTTACTCTAAATTCCTCAATGCAAACCTTATGGAAACATCTAAACATAACTCCCCACAGTATCCTGAGATGTTTGACACCGGTTATATCACTCAGGTATTCAAAATAAAAAAAGTGATTTCTCAGTGCATACTGCGCTTTGGAATTGAAAGAAGTATACACTACAATTTTACTCAAAGGTACTGACCTCAAACCTTATGGAGGCTCTTAATATAACTCTCCACATGATCCTGAGATGTTTGGCAGTTGTTATATCACTCAGCTATTCAAGACAGAAAAGTTGATATCTCAATGCATGAAGTGGTTTGGAACTAAAAGTATACATTACAATTTTACTCTAAATTCCTGAAGGCAAACATTATGGAAACATCTAAACATAACTCCCCACGTGATCCTGAGATGTTTGACACCGGTTATATCATTCAGGTATTCAAGATAAAAAAGTTGATTTCTCAGAGCATACTGTGCTTTGGCATTGAATGAAGCATACATTTTAAATTTACTCAAAGGTACTGACTGCAAACCATATGGAGACATCTTAATATAACTCTCCACATGATCCTGAGATGTTTGGCAGTTGTTATATCACTCTGCTATTCAAGACAAAAAAGTTGATCTCTCAATGCGTGAAGCGGTTTGGAACTAACAGTATATATATCAATTTTACTCTAAATTTCTCAATGCAAACCTTATGCAAACATCTAATCATATGTCCCTGCATGATCCTGAGATGATTGACTCCGGTTATATCACTCAGGTATTCAAGATAAAAAAGTTGATTTCTCAGTGCATACTGTGATTTGGCATTGAATGAAGCATACATTTCAATTTTACTCAAAGGTACTGACTGCAAACCTTATGGAAATATCTAAACATAACTCCCCAAATGATCCTGAGTTGTTTGACATTTGTTATATCACTCAGGTATTCAAAACAAAAAATTTGATTTCTCAGTGCATGCAATGCTTTGGCAGTAAAAGTATATATTTCAATTTTACTCTGAAGTACTGAATGCCAACCTTATGGAAAGATGTTAACATCACTCTCCACATGATTCTGAGATGCTTGACACCTGTTACATCACTCAGGTACTCAGGATAAAAAAGTTGATTTCTCATTGCATACAGTGCTTTGGCATTGAAAGAAGCATACATTTCAATTTTACTCAAAGATACTGACTGCAAACCTTATGGAGACATCTTAATATAACTCTACACATTATCCTGAGATGTCTGACAGCTGTTATATCACTCAGCTATTCAAGACAAAAGAGTTGATTTTTCAGTGCATGCAATGCTTTGGCACTAAAGGCATATATTTCAATTTTACTCAAAGGTACTGACTGCAAACCTTATGGAGACATCTTAATATAAATCTCGACATGATCCTGAGAAGTTTGACAGCTGTTATATCACTCAGCTATTCAAGACAAAAAACTTGATTTCTCAGTGCATGCTGTACTTTGGTATTCAAAGAAGTATACACTTCAATTTTACTCAAAGGTACTGACTGCAAACCTTATGGACTCATCTTAATATAACTCTCCACATGATCCTGAGATGATTGGCAGTTGTTATATCACTCAGCTATTCAAGACAAAAAAGTTGATATCTCAATGCATGAAGTGCTTTGGAACTAAAAGAATATATTTCAATTTTACTCTAAAGTCCTGAATGCAAACCTCATGGAAACATTTTAACATAACTCCCCACATGATCCTGAGATGTTTGACATTTGTTATATCACTCAGGTATTAAAGACAAAAAAGTTGATCTCTCAGTGCATGCTGTACTTTGGCATTGAAAGAAGTATACACTTCAATTTTACTCAAATGTACTGACTGCAAACCTTATGGAAACATCTAAACATAACTCCCCACATGATCCTGAGATGTTTGAAATCTGTTATATCACTCAGGTATTCAACACAAAAAAGTTGATTTCTCTCTGCATGCAATGCTTTGGCACTAAAAGTATATATTTCAATTTTACTCTGAACTACTAAATGCAACCCTTATGGAAACATCTAAACATAACTCCCCACATGATCCTGAGATGTTTGACACCAGTTATATCATTCAGGTATTCAAGATAAAAAAGTTGATTTCTCAGTGCATACTGTGCTTTGGCATTGAATGAAGCATACATTTCAATTTTACTCAAAGGTACTGACTGCAAACCTTATGGAGTCATCATAATATAACTCTCCACATGATCCTGAGATGTTTGACAGTTGTTATATCACTCAGCTATTCAAGACAAAAAAGTTGATATCTCAATGCATGATGTGCTTTGGAACTAAAAGTATACATTACAATTTTACTCTAAATTCCTCAATGCAAACCTTATGGAAATATCTAAACATAACTCCCCACATGATCCTGAGATGTTTGACATTTGTTATATCACTCAGGTATTCGAGACAAAAAATTTGATTTCTCAGTGCATGCAATGCTTTGGCAGTAAAAGTATATATTTCAATTTTACTCTGAAGTACTGAATGCCAACCTTATGGAAAGATGTTAACATCACTCTCCACATGATTCTGAGATGTTTGACACCTGTTACATCACTCAGGTACTCAGGATAAAGAAGTTGATTTCTCATTGCATACAGTGCTTTGGCATTGAAAGAAGCATACATTTCAATTTTACTCAAAGGTACTGACTGCAAACCTTATGGAGTCATCTGAATATAACTCTCCACATGATCCTGAGATGTTTAATAGTTGTTATATCACTCAGGTATTCAAGACAAAAAAGTTGATTTCTCAACGCATGAAGTGCTTTGGAACTTAAAGTATATATTTCAATTTTATTCTAAATTCCTCAATGCAAACCTTATGGAAACATCTAAACATAACTCCCCACAGTATCCTGAGATGTTTGACACCGGTTATATCACTCAGGTATTCAAAATAAAAAAAGTGATTTCTCAGCGCATACTGCGCTTTGGAATTGAAAGAAGTATACACTAAAATTTTACTCAAAGGTACTGACTGCAAACCTTATGGAGGCTCTTAATATAACTCTCCACATGATCCTGAGATGTTTGGCAGTTGTTATATCACTCAGCTATTCAAGACAGAAAAGTTGATATCTCAATGCATGAAGTGGTTTGGAACTAAAAGTATACATTACAATTTTACTCTAAATTCCTGAAGGCAAACATTATGGAAACATCTAAACATAACTCCCCACGTGATCCTGAGATGTTTGACACCGGTTATATCACTCAGCTATTCAAGATAAAAAAGTTGATTTCTCAGTGCATACTGTGCTTTGGCATTGAATGAAGCATACATTTCAATTTTACTCAAAGGTACTGACTGCAAACCTTATGGAGTCATCTTAATATAACTCTCCACATGATCCTGAGATGTTTGACAGTTGTTATATCACTCAGGTATTCAAGACAAAAAAGTTGATTTCTCAACACATGAAGTGCGTTGGAACTTAAAGTATATATTTCAATTTTACTCTAAATTCCTCAATGCAAACCTTATGGAAACATCTAAACATAACTCCCCACATGATCCTGAGATGTTTGACACCGGTTATATCATTCAGGTATTCAAGATAAAAAAGTTGATTTCTCAGTGCATACTGTGCTTTGGCATTGAATGAAGCATACATTTTAAATTTACTCAAAGGTACTGACTGCAAACCATATGGAGACATCTTAATATAACTCTCCACATGATCCTGAGATGTTTGGCAGTTGTTATATCACTCTGCTATTCAAGACAAAAAAGTTGATATCTCAATGCATGATGTGCTTTGGAACTAAAAGGATACATTACAATTTTACTCTAAATTCCTCAATGCAAACCTTATGAAAATATCTAAACATAACACCCCACATGATCCTGAGATGCTTGACATTTGTTATATCACTCAGGTATTCGAGACAGAAAAGTTGATTTCTCTCAGCATGCAATGCTTTGGCACTAAAAGAATATATTTCAATTTTACTATGAAGTACTGAATGCAAACCTTTTGGAAACATGTTAACATCACTCCCCAAATGTTCCTGAACTGTTTGACACCTGTTACATCTCTCAGGTATTCAAGATAAAAAAGATAATTTCTCAGTGCATACTGTGCTTTGGCATTGAATGAAGCATACATTTTAAATTTACTCAAAGGTACTGACTGCAAACCATATGGAGACATCTTAATATAACTCTCCACATGATCCTGAGATGTTTGGCAGTTGTTATATCACTCTGCTATTCAAGACAAAAAAGTTGATCTCTCAATGCATGAAGCGGTTTGGAACTAACAGTATATATATCAATTTTACTCTAAATTTCTCAATGCAAACCTTATGCAAACATCTAATCATAAGTCCCTGCATGATCCTGAGATGTTTGACTCCGGTTATATCACTCAGGTATTCAAGACAAAAAAGTTGATTTCTCAACGCATGTAGGGCTTTGGAACTTTAAGTATATATTTCAATTTTACTCTAAATTCCTCAATGCAAACCTTATGGAAACATCTAAACATAACTCCCCACAGTATCCTGAGATGTTTGACACCGGTTATATCACTCAGGTATTCAAAATAAAAAAAGTGATTTCTCAGTGCATACTGCGCTTTGGAATTGAAAGAAGTATACACTACAATTTTACTCAAAGGTACTGACCTCAAACCTTATGGAGGCTCTTAATATAACTCTCCACATGATCCTGAGATGTTTGGCAGTTGTTATATCACTCAGCTATTCAAGACAGAAAAGTTGATATCTCAATGCATGAAGTGGTTTGGAACTAAAAGTATACATTACAATTTTACTCTAAATTCCTGAAGGCAAACATTATGGAAACATCTAAACATAACTCCCCACGTGATCCTGAGATGTTTGACACCGGTTATATCACTCAGCTATTCAAGATAAAAAAGTTGATTTCTCAGTGCATACTGTGCTTTGGCATTGAATGAAGCATACATTTCAATTTTACTCAAAGGTACTGACTGCAAACCTTATGGAGTCATCTTAATATAACTCTCCACATGATCCTGAGATGTTTGACAGTTGTTATATCACTCAGGTATTCAAGACAAAAAAGTTGATTTCTCAACACATGAAGTGCTTTGGAACTTAAAGTATATATTTCAATTTTACTCTAAATTCCTCAATGCAAACCTTATGGAAACATCTAAACATAACTCCCCACATGATCCTGAGATGTTTGACACCGGTTATATCATTCAGGTATTCAAGATAAAAAAGTTGATTTCTCAGAGCATACTGTGCTTTGGCATTGAATGAAGCATACATTTTAAATTTACTCAAAGGTACTGACTGCAAACCATATGGAGACATCTTAATATAACTCTCCACATGATCCTGAGATGTTTGGCAGTTGTTATATCACTCTGCTATTCAAGACAAAAAAGTTGATCTCTCAATGCGTGAAGCGGTTTGGAACTAACAGTATATATATCAATTTTACTCTAAATTTCTCAATGCAAACCTTATGCAAACATCTAATCATATGTCCCTGCATGATCCTGAGATGATTGACTCCGGTTATATCACTCAGGTATTCAAGATAAAAAAGTTGATTTCTCAGTGCATACTGTGATTTGGCATTGAATGAAGCATACATTTCAATTTTACTCAAAGGTACTGACTGCAAACCTTATGGAAATATCTAAACATAACTCCCCAAATGATCCTGAGTCGTTTGACATTTGTTATATCACTCAGGTATTCAAAACAAAAAATTTGATTTCTCAGTGCATGCAATGCTTTGGCAGTAAAAGTATATATTTCAATTTTACTCTGAAGTACTGAATGCCAACCTTATGGAAAGATGTTAACATCACTCTCCACATGATTCTGAGATGCTTGACACCTGTTACATCACTCAGGTACTCAGGATAAAAAAGTTGATTTCTCATTGCATACAGTGCTTTGGCATTGAAAGAAGCATACATTTCAATTTTACTCAAAGATACTGACTGCAAACCTTATGGAGACATCTTAATATAACTCTACACATTATCCTGAGATGTCTGACAGCTGTTATATCACTCAGCTATTCAAGACAAAAGAGTTGATTTTTCAGTGCATGCAATGCTTTGGCACTAAAGGCATATATTTCAATTTTACTCAAAGGTACTGACTGCAAACCTTATGGAGACATCTTAATATAAATCTCGACATGATCCTGAGAAGTTTGACAGCTGTTATATCACTCAGCTATTCAAGACAAAAAACTTGATTTCTCAGTGCATGCTGTACTTTGGTATTCAAAGAAGTATACACTTCAATTTTACTCAAAGGTACTGACTGCAAACCTTATGGACTCATCTTAATATAACTCTCCACATGATCCTGAGATGATTGGCAGTTGTTATATCACTCAGCTATTCAAGACAAAAAAGTTGATATCTCAATGCATGAAGTGCTTTGGAACTAAAAGAATATATTTCAATTTTACTCTAAAGTCCTGAATGCAAACCTCATGGAAACATTTTAACATAACTCCCCACATGATCCTGAGATGTTTGACATTTGTTATATCACTCAGGTATTAAAGACAAAAAAGTTGATCTCTCAGTGCATGCTGTACTTTGGCATTGAAAGAAGTATACACTTCAATTTTACTCAAATGTACTGACTGCAAACCTTATGGAAACATCTAAACATAACTCCCCACATGATCCTGAGATGTTTGAAATCTGTTATATCACTCAGGTATTCAACACAAAAAAGTTGATTTCTCTCTGCATGCAATGCTTTGGCACTAAAAGTATATATTTCAATTTTACTCTGAACTACTAAATGCAACCCTTATGGAAACATCTAAACATAACTCCCCACATGATCCTGAGATGTTTGACACCAGTTATATCATTCAGGTATTCAAGATAAAAAAGTTGATTTCTCAGTGCATACTGTGCTTTGGCATTGAATGAAGCATACATTTCAATTTTACTCAAAGGTACTGACTGCAAACCTTATGGAGTCATCATAATATAACTCTCCACATGATCCTGAGATGTTTGACAGTTGTTATATCACTCAGCTATTCAAGACAAAAAAGTTGATATCTCAATGCATGATGTGCTTTGGAACTAAAAGTATACATTACAATTTTACTCTAAATTCCTCAATGCAAACCTTATGGAAATATCTAAACATAACTCCCCACATGATCCTGAGATGTTTGACATTTGTTATATCACTCAGGTATTCGAGACAAAAAATTTGATTTCTCAGTGCATGCAATGCTTTGGCAGTAAAAGTATATATTTCAATTTTACTCTGAAGTACTGAATGCCAACCTTATGGAAAGATGTTAACATCACTCTCCACATGATTCTGAGATGTTTGACACCTGTTACATCACTCAGGTACTCAGGATAAAGAAGTTGATTTCTCATTGCATACAGTGCTTTGGCATTGAAAGAAGCATACATTTCAATTTTACTCAAAGGTACTGACTGCAAACCTTATGGAGTCATCTGAATATAACTCTCCACATGATCCTGAGATGTTTAATAGTTGTTATATCACTCAGGTATTCAAGACAAAAAAGTTGATTTCTCAACGCATGAAGTGCTTTGGAACTTAAAGTATATATTTCAATTTTACTCTAAATTCCTCAATGCAAACCTTATGGAAACATCTAAACATAACTCCCCACGTGATCCTGAGATGTTTGACACCGGTTATATCACTCAGCTATTCAAGATAAAAAAGTTGATTTCTCAGTGCATACTGTGCTTTGGCATTGAATGAAGCATACATTTCAATTTTACTCAAAGGTACTGACTGCAAACCTTATGGAAACATCTAAACATAACTCCCCACATGATCCTGAGATGTTTGAAATCTGTTATATCACTCAGGTATTCAACACAAAAAAGTTGATTTCTCTCTGCATGCAATGCTTTGGCACTAAAAGTATATATTTCAATTTTACTCTGAAGTACTAAATGCAACCCTTATGGAAACATCTAAACATAACTCCCCACATGATCCTGAGATGTTTGACACCAGTTATATTATTCAGGTATTCAAGATAAAAAAGTTGATTTCTCAGTGCATACTGTGCTTTGGCATTGAATGAAGCATACATTTCAATTTTACTCAAAGGTACTGACTGCAAACCTTATGGAGTCATCATAATATAACTCTCCACATGATCCTGAGATGTTTGACAGTTGTTATATCACTCAGCTATTCAAGACAAAAAAGTTGATATCTGAATGCATGATGTGCTTTGGAACTAAAAGTATACATTAAAATTTCACTCTAAATTCCTCAATGCAAACCTTATGGAAATATCTAAACATAACTCCCCACATGATCCTGAGATGTTTGACATTTGTTATATCACTCAGGTATTCGAGACAAAAAAGTTGATTTCTCTCAGCATGCAATGCTTTGGCACTAAAAGAATATATTTCAATTTTACTATGAAGTACTGAATGCAAACCTTTTGGAAACATGTTAACATCACTCCCCAAATGTTCCTGAACTGTTTGACACCTGTTACAACTCTCAGGTATTCAAGATAAAAAAGATGATTTCTCAGTGCATACTGTGCTTTGGCATTGAATGAAGCATACATTTCAATTTTACTCAAAGGTACTGACTGCAAACCTTATGGAGTCATCTGAATATAACTCTCCACATGATCCTGAGATGTTTAATAGTTGTTATATCACTCAGGTATTCAAGACAAAAAAGTTGATTTCTCAACGCATGTAGGGCTTTGGAACTTTAAGTATATATTTCAATTTTACTCTAAATTCCTCAATGCAAACCTTATGGAAACATCTAAACATAACTCCCCACATGATACTGAGATGTTTGACACCGGTTATATCATTCAGGTATTCAAGATAAAAAAGTTGATTCTCAGTGCATACTGTGCTTGGGATTGAATGAAGCATACATTTCAATTTTACTCAAAGGTACTGACTGCAAACCTTATGGAGACATCTTAATATAACTCTACACATTATCCTGAGATGTCTGACAGCTGTTATATCACTCAGCTATTCAAGACAAAAGAGTTGATTTTTCAGTGCATGCAATGCTTTGGCACTAAAGGCATATATTTCAATTTTACTCAAAGGAACTGACTGCAAACCTTATGGAGACATCTTAATATAAATCTCGACATGATCCTGAGAAGTTTGACAGATGTTATATCACTCAGCTATTCAAGACAAAAAACTTGATTTCTCAGTGCATGCTGTAATTTGGTATTCAAAGAAGTATACACTTCAATTTTACTCAAAGGTACTGACTGCAAACCTTATGGACTCATCTTAATATAACTCTCCACATGATCCTGAGATGATTGGCAGTTGTTATATCACTCAGCTATTCAAGACAAAAAAGTTGATATCTCAATGCATGAAGTGCTTTGGAACTAAAAGAATATATTTCAATTTTACTCTAAAGTCCTGAATGCAAACCTCATGGAAACATTTTAACATAACTCCCCACATGATCCTGAGATGTTTGACATTTGTTATATCACTCAGGTATTAAAGACAAAAAAGTTGATCTCTCAGTGCATGCTGTACTTTGGCATTGAAAGAAGTATACACTTCAATTTTACTCAAATGTACTGACTGCAAACCTTATGGAAACATCTAAACATAACTCCCCACATGATCCTGAGATGTTTGAAATCTGTTATATCACTCAGGTATTCAACACAAAAAACTTGATTTCTCTCTGCATGCAATGCTTTGGCACTAAAAGTATATATTTCAATTTTACTCTGAAGTACTAAATGCAACCCTTATGGAAACATCTAAACATAACTCCCCACATGATCCTGAGATGTTTGACACCAGTTATATCATTCAGGTATTCAAGATAAAAAAGTTGATTTCTCAGTGCATACTGTGCTTTGGCATTGAATGAAGCATACATTTCAATTTTACTCAAAGGTACTGACTGCAAACCTTATGGAGTCATCATAATATAACTCTCCACATGATCCTGAGATGTTTGACAGTTGTTATATCACTCAGCTATTCAAGACAAAAAAGTTGATATCTCAATGCATGATGTGCTTTGGAACTAAAAGTATACATTACAATTTTACTCTAAATTCCTCAATGCAACCCTTATGGAAATATCTAAACATAACTCCCCACATGATCCTGAGATGTTTGACATTTGTTATATCACTCAGGTATTCGAGACAAAAAAGTTGATTTCTCTCAGCATGCAATGCTTTGGCACTAAAAGAATATATTTCAATTTTACTATGAAGTACTGAATGCAAACCTTTTGGAAACATGTTAACATCACTCCCCAAATGTTCCTGAACAGTTTGACACCTGTTACAACTCTCAGGTATTCAAGATAAAAAAGATGATTTCTCAGTGCATACTGTGCTTTGGCATTGAATGAAGCATACATTTCAATTTTACTCAAAGGTACTGACTGCAAACCTTATGGAGTCGTCTGAATATAACTCTCCACATGATCCTCAGCTGTTTAATAGTTGTTATATCACTCAGGTATTCAAGACAAAAAAGTTGATTTCTCCACGCATGAAGTGCTTTGGAACTTTAAGTATATATTTCAATTTTACTCTAAATTCCTCAATGCAAACCTTATGGAAACATTTAAACATAACTCCTCACACGATCCTGAGATGTTTGACACCGGTTATATCATTCCGGTATTCAAGATAAAAAAGTTGATTTCTCAGTGCATACAGTGCTTTGGCATTGAATGAAGCATACATTTCAATTTTACTCAAAGGTACTGACTGCAAACCTTATGGAGTCATCTGAATATAACTCTCCACATGATCCTGAGATGTTTAATAGTTGTTATATCACTCAGGTATTCAAGACAAAAAAGTTGATTTCTCAACGCATGTAGGGCTTTGGAACTTTCAGTATATATTTCAATTTTACTCTAAATTCCTCAATGCAAACCTTATGGAAACATCTAAACATAACTCCCCACATGATACTGAGATGTTTGACACCGGTTATATCATTCAGGTATTCAAGATAAAAAAGTTGATTCTCAGTGCATACTGTGCTTTGGGATTGAATGAAGCATACATTTCAATTTTACTCAAAGGTACTGACTGCAAACCTTATGGAGTCATCTTAATATAACTCTCCACATGATCCTGAGATGTTTGGCAGTTGTTATATCACTCAGCTATTCAGGACAAAAAAGTTGATATCTCAATGCATGATGTGCTTTGGAACTAAAAGGATACATTACAATTTTACTCTAAATTCCTCAATGCAAACCTTATGGAAATATCTAAACATAACACCCCACATGATCCTGAGATGCTTGACATTTGTTATATCACTCAGGTATTCGAGACAGAAAAGTTGATTTCTCTCAGCATGCAATGCTTTGGCACTAAAAGAATATATTTCAATTTTACTATGAAGTACTGAATGCAAACCTTTTGGAAACATGTTAACATCACTCCCCAAATGTTCCTGAACTGTTTGACACCTGTTACATCTCTCAGGTATTCAAGGTAAAAAAGATGATTTCTCAGTGCATACTGTGCTTTGGCATTGAATGAAGCATACATTTCAATTTTACTCAAAGGTACTGACTGCAAACCTTATGGAGACATCTTAATATAAATCTCGACATGATCCTGAGAAGTTTGACAGCTGTTATATCACTCAGCTATTCAAGACAAAAAACTTGATTTCTCAGTGCATGCTGTACTTTGGTATTCAAAGAAGTATACACTTCAATTTTACTCAAAGGTACTGACTGCAAACCTTATGGACTCATCTTAATATAACTCTCCACATGATCCTGAGATGATTGGCAGTTGTTATATCACTCAGCTATTCAAGACAAAAAAGTTGATATCTCAATGCATGAAGTGCTTTGGAACTAAAAGAATATATTTCAATTTTACTCTAAAGTCCTGAATGCAAACCTCATGGAAACATTTTAACATAACTCCCCACATGATCCTGAGATGTTTGACATTTGTTATATCACTCAGGTATTAAAGACAAAAAAGTTGATCTCTCAGTGCATGCTGTACTTTGGCATTGAAAGAAGTATACACTTCAATTTTACTCAAATGTACTGACTGCAAACCTTATGGAAACATCTAAACATAACTCCCCACATGATCCTGAGATGTTTGAAATCTGTTATATCACTCAGGTATTCAACACAAAAAAGTTGATTTCTCTCTGCATGCAATGCTTTGGCACTAAAAGTATATATTTCAATTTTACTCTGAAGTACTAAATGCAACCCTTATGGAAACATCTAAACATAACTCCCCACATGATCCTGAGATGTTTGACACCAGTTATATCATTCAGGTATTCAAGATAAAAAAGTTGATTTCTCAGTGCATACTGTGCTTTGGCATTGAATGAAGCATACATTTCAATTTTACTCAAAGGTACTGACTGCAAACCTTATGGAGTCATCATAATATAACTCTCCACATGATCCTGAGATGTTTGACAGTTGTTATATCACTCAGCTATTCAAGACAAAAAAGTTGATATCTCAATGCATGATGTGCTTTGGAACTAAAAGTATACATTACAATTTTACTCTAAATTCCTCAATGCAACCCTTATGGAAATATCTAAACATAACTCCCCACATGATCCTGAGATGTTTGACATTTGTTATATCACTCAGGTATTCGAGACAAAAAAGTTGATTTCTCTCAGCATGCAATGCTTTGGCACTAAAAGAATATATTTCAATTTTACTATGAAGTACTGAATGCAAACCTTTTGGAAACATGTTAACATCACTCCCCAAATGTTCCTGAACTGTTTGACACCTGTTACAACTCTCAGGTATTCAAGATAAAAAAGATGATTTCTCAGTGCATACTGTGCTTTGGCATTGAATGAAGCATACATTTCAATTTTACTCAAAGGTACTGACTGCAAACCTTATGGAGTCGTCTGAATATAACTCTCCACATGATCCTCAGCTGTTTAATAGTTGTTATATCACTCAGGTATTCAAGACAAAAAAGTTGATTTCTCCACGCATGAAGTGCTTTGGAACTTTAAGTATATATTTCAATTTTACTCTAAATTCCTCAATGCAAACCTTATGGAAACATTTAAACATAACTCCTCACACGATCCTGAGATGTTTGACACCGGTTATATCATTCCGGTATTCAAGATAAAAAAGTTGATTTCTCAGTGCATACAGTGCTTTGGCATTGAATGAAGCATACATTTCAATTTTACTCAAAGGTACTGACTGCAAACCTTATGGAGTCATCTGAATATAACTCTCCACATGATCCTGAGATGTTTAATAGTTGTTATATCACTCAGGTATTCAAGACAAAAAAGTTGATTTCTCAACGCATGTAGGGCTTTGGAACTTTAAGTAAATATTTCAATTTTACTCTAAATTCCTCAATGCAAACCTTATGGAAACATCTAAACATAACTCCCCACATGATACTGAGATGTTTGACACCGGTTATATCATTCAGGTATTCAAGATAAAAAAGTTGATTCTCAGTGCATACTGTGCTTTGGGATTGAATGAAGCATACATTTCAATTTTACTCAAAGGTACTGACTGCAAACCTTATGGAGTCATCTTAATATAACTCTCCACATGATCCTGAGATGTTTGGCAGTTGTTATATCACTCAGCTATTCAGGACAAAAAAGTTGATATCTCAATGCATGATGTGCTTTGGAACTAAAAGGATACATTACAATTTTACTCTAAATTCCTCAATGCAAACCTTATGGAAATATCTAAACATAACACCCCACATGATCCTGAGATGCTTGACATTTGTTATATCACTCAGGTATTCGAGACAGAAAAGTTGATTTCTCTCAGCATGCAATGCTTTGGCACTAAAAGAATATATTTCAATTTTACTATGAAGTACTGAATGCAAACCTTTTGGAAACATGTTAACATCACTCCCCAAATGTTCCTGAACTGTTTGACACCTGTTACATCTCTCAGGTATTCAAGGTAAAAAAGATGATTTCTCAGTGCATACTGTGCTTTGGGATTGAATGAAGCATACATTTCAATTTTACTCAAAGGTACTGACTGCAAACCTTATGGAGACATCTTAATATAAATCTCGACATGATCCTGAGAAGTTTGACAGCTGTTATATCACTCAGCTATTCAAGACAAAAAACTTGATTTCTCAGTGCATGCTGTACTTTGGTATTCAAAGAAGTATACACTTCAATTTTACTCAAAGGTACTGACTGCAAACCTTATGGACTCATCTTAATATAACTCTCCACATGATCCTGAGATGATTGGCAGTTGTTATATCACTCAGCTATTCAAGACAAAAAAGTTGATATCTGAATGCATGAAGTGCTTTGGAACTAAAAGAATATATTTCAATTTTACTCTAAAGTCCTGAATGCAAACCTCATGGAAACATTTTAACATAACTCCCCACATGATCCTGAGATGTTTGACATTTGTTATATCACTCAGGTATTAAAGACAAAAAAGTTGATCTCTCAGTGCATGCTGTACTTTGGCATTGAAAGAAGTATACACTTCAATTTTACTCAAATGTACTGACTGCAAACCTTATGGAAACATCTAAACATAACTCCCCACATGATCCTGAGATGTTTGAAATCTGTTATATCACTCAGGTATTCAACACAAAAAAGTTGATTTCTCTCTGCATGCAATGCTTTGGCACTAAAAGTATATATTTCAATTTTACTCTAAATTCCTCAATGCAAACCTTATGGAAACATTTAAACATAACTCCTCACACGATCCTGAGATGTTTGACACCGGTTATATCATTCCGGTATTCAAGATAAAAAAGTTGATTTCTCAGTGCATACAGTGCTTTGGCATTGAATGAAGCATACATTTCAATTTTACTCAAAGGTACTGACTGCAAACCTTATGGAGTCATCTGAATATAACTCTCCACATGATCCTGAGATGTTTAATAGTTGTTATATCACTCAGGTATTCAAGACAAAAAAGTTGATTTCTCAACGCATGTAGGGCTTTGGAACTTTAAGTATATATTTCAATTTTACTCTAAATTCCTCAATGCAAACCTTATGGAAACATCTAAACATAACTCCCCACATGATACTGAGATGTTTGACACCGGTTATATCATTCAGGTATTCAAGATAAAAAAGTTGATTCTCAGTGAATACTGTGCTTTGGGATTGAATGAAGCATACATTTCAATTTTACTCAAAGGTACTGACTGCAAACCTTATGGAGTCATCTTAATATAACTCTCCACATGATCCTGAGATGTTTGGCAGTTGTTATATCACTCAGCTATTCAGGACAAAAAAGTTGATATCTCAATGCATGATGTGCTTTGGAACTAAAAGGATACATTACAATTTTACTCTAAATTCCTCAATGCAAACCTTATGGAAATATCTAAACATAACACCCCACATGATCCTGAGATGCTTGACATTTGTTATATCACTCAGGTATTCGAGACAGAAAAGTTGATTTCTCTCAGCCTGCAATGCTTTGGCACTAAAAGAATATATTTCAATTTTACTATGAAGTACTGAATGCAAACCTTTTGGAAACATGTTAACATCACTCCCCAAATGTTCCTGAACTGTTTGACACCTGTTACATCTCTCAGGTATTCAAGGTAAAAAAGATGATTTCTCAGTGCATACTGTGCT
This sequence comes from Mobula birostris, assembly GCF_030028105.1. Classification (NCBI taxonomy): domain Eukaryota; kingdom Metazoa; phylum Chordata; class Chondrichthyes; order Myliobatiformes; family Myliobatidae; genus Mobula; species Mobula birostris. The sequence goes on along the minus strand of NW_027278396.1, from coordinate 99,107 downwards.
TTGGCATTGAATGAAGCATACATTTCAATTTTACTCAAAGGTACTGACTGCAAACCTTATGGAGTCATCTGTATATAACTCTCCACCTGATCCTGAGCTGTTTAATAGTTGTTATATCACTCAGGTATTCAAGACAAAAAAGTTGATATCTCCACGCATGAAGTGCTTTGGAACTTTAAGTATATATTTCAATTTTACTCTAAATTCCTCAATGCAAACCTTATGGAAACATTTAAACATAACTCCCCACACGATCCTGAGATGTTTGACACCGGTTATATCACTCAGGTATTCAAAATAAAAAAAGTGATTTCTCAGTGCATACTGCGCTTTGGAATTGAAAGAAGTATACACTACAATTTTACTCAAAGGTACTGACTGCAAACCTTATGGAGGCTCTTAATATAACTCTCCACATGATCCTGAGATGTTTGGCAGTTGTTATATCACTCAGCTATTCAAGACAGAAAAGTTGATATCTCAATGCATGAAGTGGTTTGGAACTAAAAGTATACATTACAATTTTACTCTAAATTCCTGAAGGCAAACATTATGGAAACATCTAAACATAACTCCCCACGTGATCCTGAGATGTTTGACACCGGTTATATCACTCAGCTATTCAAGATAAAAAAGTTGATTTCTCAGTGCATACTGTGCTTTGGCATTGAATGAAGCATACATTTCAATTTTACTCAAAGGTACTGACTGCAAACCTTATGGAGTCATCTTAATATAACTCTCCACATGATCCTGAGATGTTTGACAGTTGTTATATCACTCAGGTATTCAAGACAAAAAAGTTGATTTCTCAACACATGAAGTGCTTTGGAACTTAAAGTATATATTTCAATTTTACTCTAAATTCCTCAATGCAAACCTTATGGAAACATCTAAACATAACTCCCCACATGATCCTGAGATGTTTGACACCGGTTATATCATTCAGGTATTCAAGATAAAAAAGTTGATTTCTCAGTGCATACTGTGCTTTGGCATTGAATGAAGCATACATTTTAAATTTACTCAAAGGTACTGACTGCAAACCATATGGAGACATCTTAATATAACTCTCCACATGATCCTGAGATGTTTGGCAGTTGTTATATCACTCTGCTTTTCAAGACAAAAAAGTTGATCTCTCAATGCATGAAGCGGTTTGGAACTAACAGTATATATATCAATTTTACTCTAAATTTCTAAATGCAAACCTTATGCAAACATCTAATCATATGTCCCTGCATGATCCTGAGATGATTCACTCCGGTTATATCACTCAGGTTTTCAAGATAAAAAAGTTGATTTCTCAGTGCATACTGTGATTTGGCATTGAATGAAGCATACATTTCAATTTTACTCAAAGGTACTGACTGCAAACCTTATGGAAATATCTAAACATAACTCCCCAAATGATCCTGAGTTGTTTGACATTTGTTATATCACTCAGGTATTCAAAACAAAAAATTTGATTTCTCAGTGCATGCAATGCTTTGGCAGTAAAAGTATATATTTCAATTTTACTCTGAAGTACTGAATGCCAACCTTATGGAAAGATGTTAACATCACTCTCCACATGATTCTGAGATGCTTGACACCTGTTACATCACTCAGGTACTCAGGATAAAAAAGTTGATTTCTCATTGCATACAGTGCTTTGGCATTGAAAGAAGCATACATTTCAATTTTACTCAAAGATACTGACTGCAAACCTTATGGAGACATCTTAATATAACTCTACACATTATCCTGAGATGTCTGACAGCTGTTATATCACTCAGCTATTCAAGACAAAAGAGTTGATTTTTCAGTGCATGCAATGCTTTGGCACTAAAGGCATATATTTCAATTTTACTCAAAGGAACTGACTGCAAACCTTATGGAGACATCTTAATATAAATCTCGACATGATCCTGAGAAGTTTGACAGCTGTTATATCACTCAGCTATTCAAGACAAAAAACTTGATTTCTCAGTGCATGCTGTACTTTGGTATTCAAAGAAGTATACACTTCAATTTTACTCAAAGGTACTGACTGCAAACCTTATGGACTCATCTTAATATAACTCTCCACATGATCCTGAGATGATTGGCAGTTGTTATATCACTCAGCTATTCAAGACAAAAAAGTTGATATCTCAATGCATGAAGTGCTTTGGAACTAAAAGAATATATTTCAATTTTACTCTAAAGTCCTGAATGCAAACCTCATGGAAACATTTTAACATAACTCCCCACATGATCCTGAGATGTTTGACATTTGTTATATCACTCAGGTATTAAAGACAAAAAAGTTGATCTCTCAGTGCATGCTGTACTTTGGCATTGAAAGAAGTATACACTTCAATTTTACTCAAATGTACTGACTGCAAACCTTATGGAAACATCTAAACATAACTCCCCACATGATCCTGAGATGTTTGAAATCTGTTATATCACTCAGGTATTCAACACAAAAAAGTTGATTTCTCTCTGCATGCAATGCTTTGGCACTAAAAGTATATATTTCAATTTTACTCTGAAGTACTAAATGCAACCCTTATGGAAACATCTAAACATAACTCCCCACATGATCCTGAGATGTTTGACACCAGTTATATCATTCAGGTATTCAAGATAAAAAAGTTGATTTCTCAGTGCATACTGTGCTTTGGCATTGAATGAAGCATACATTTCAATTTTACTCAAAGGTACTGACTGCAAACCTTATGGAGTCATCTTAATATAACTCTCCACATGATCCTGAGATGTTTGGCAGTTGTTATATCACTCAGTTATTCAAGACAAAAAAGTTGATATCTCAATGCATAATGTGCTTTGGAACTAAAAGGATACATTACAATTTTACTCTAAATTCCTCAATGCAAACCTTATGGAAATATCTAAACATAACACCCCACATGATCCTGAGATGCTTGACATTTGTTATATCACTCAGGTATTCGAGACAGAAAAGTTGATTTCTCTCAGCATGCAATGCTTTGGCACTAAAAGAATATATTTCAATTTTACTATGAAGTACTGAATGCAAACCTTTTGGAAACATGTTAACATCACTCCCCAAATGTTCCTGAACTGTTTGACACCTGTTACATCTCTCAGGTATTCAAGATAAAAAAGATGATTTCTCAGTGCATACTGTGCTTTGGCATTGAATGAAGCATACATTTCAATTTTCTCAAAGGTACTGACTGCAAACCTTATGGAGTCATCTGAATGTAACTCTCCACATGATCCTGAGCTGTTTAATAGTTGTTATATCACTCAGGTATTCAAGACAAAAAAGTTGATTTCTCCACGCATGAAGTGCTTTGGAACTTTAAGTATATATTTCAATTTTACTCTAAATTCCTCAATGCAAACCTTATGGAAACATCTAAACATAACTCCCCACAGTATCCTGAGATGTTTGACACCGGTTATATCACTCAGGTATTCAAAATAAAAAAAGTGATTTCTCAGTGCATACTGCGCTTTGGAATTGAAAGAAGTATACACTACAATTTTACTCAAAGGTACTGACTGCAAACCTTATGGAGGCTCTTAATATAACTCTCCACATGATCCTGAGATGTTTGGCAGTTGTTATATCACTCAGCTATTCAAGACAGAAAAGTTGATATCTCAATGCATGAAGTGGTTTGGAACTAAAAGTATACATTACAATTTTACTCTAAATTCCTGAAGGCAATCATTATGGAAACATCTAAACATAACTCCCCACGTGATCCTGAGATGTTTGATACCGGTTATATCACTCAGCTATTCAAGATAAAAAAGTTGATTTCTCAGTGCATACTGTGCTTTGGCATTGAATGAAGCATACATTTCAATTTTACTCAAAGGTACTGACTGCAAACCTTATGGAGTCATCTTAATATAACTCTCCACATGATCCTGAGATGTTTGACAGTTGTTATATGACTCAGGTATTCAAGACAAAAAAGTTGATTTCTCAACACATGAAGTGCTTTGGAACTTAAAGTATATATTTCAATTTTATTCAAACTTCCTCAATGCAAACCTTATGGAAACATCTAAACATAACTCCCCACATGATCCTGAGATGTTTGACACCGGTTATATCATTCAGGTATTCAAGATAAAAAAGTTGATTCTCAGTGCATACTGTGCTTTGGGATTGAATGAAGCATACATTTCAATTTTACTCAAAGGTACTGACTGCAAACCTTATGGAGTCATCTTAATATAACTCTCCACATGATCCTGAGATGTTTGGCAGTTGTTATATCACTCAGCTATTCAGGACAAAAAAGTTGATATCTCAATGCATAATGTGCTTTGGAACTAAAAGGATACATTACAATTTTCCTCTAAATTCCTCAATGCAAACCTTATGGAAATATCTAAACATAACACCCCACATGATCCTGAGATGCTTGACATTTGTTATATCACTCAGGTATTCGAGACAGAAAAGTTGATTTCTCTCAGCATGCAATGCTTTGGCACTAAAAGAATATATTTCAATTTTACTATGAAGTACTGAATGCAAACCTTTTGGAAACATGTTAACATCACTCCCCAAATGTTCCTGAACTGTTTGACACCTGTTACATCTCTCAGGTATTCAAGGTAAAAAAGATGATTTCTCAGTGCATACTGTGCTTTGGCATTGAATGAAGCATACATTTCAATTTTACTCAAAGGTACTGACTGCAAACCTTATGGAGTCATCTGAATATAACTCTCCACATGATCCTGAGCTGTTTAATAGTTGTTATATCACTCAGGTATTCAAGACAAAAAAGTTGATTTCTCCACGCATGAAGTGCTTTGGAACTTTAAGTATATATTTCAATTTTACTCTAAATTCCTCAATGCAAACCTTATGGAAACATTTAAACATAACTCCGCACACGATCCTGAGATGTTTGACACCGGTTATATCATTCCGGTATTCAAGATAAAAAAGTTGATTTCTCAGTGCATACAGTGCTTTGGCATTGAATGAAGCATACATATCAATTTTACTCAAAGGTACTGACTGCAAACCTTATGGAGTCATCTTAATATAACTCTCCACATGATCCTGAGATGTTTGGCAGTTGTTATATGACTCAGCTATTCAAGACAAAAAAGTTGATATCTGAATGCATGATGTGCTTTGGAACTAAAAGTATACATTACAATTTCACTCTAAATTCCTCAATGCAAACCTTATGGAAATATCTAAACATAACTCCCCACATGATCCTGAGATGTTTGACATTTGTTATATCACTCAGGTATTCGAGACAAAAAAGTTGATTTCTCTCAGCATGCAATGCTTTGGCACTAAAAGAATATATTTCAATTTTACTATGAAGTACTGAATGCAAACCTTTTGGAAACATGTTAACATCACTCCCCAAATGTTCCTGAACTGTTTGACACCTGTTACAACTCTCAGGTATTCAAGATAAAAAAGATGATTTCTCAGTGCATACTGTGCTTTGGCATTGAATGAAGCATACATTTCAATTTTACTCAAAGGTACTGACTGCAAACCTTATGGAGTCGTCTGAATATAACTCTCCACATGATCCTGAGATGTTTAATAGTTGTTATATCACTCAGGTATTCAAGACAAAAAAGTTGATTTCTCAACGCATGTAGGGCTTTGGAACTTTAAGTATATATTTCAATTTTACTCTAAATTCCTCAATGCAAACCTTATGGAAACATCTAAACATAACTCCCCACATGATACTGAGATGTTTGACACCGGTTATATCATTCAGGTATTCAAGATAAAAAAGTTGATTCTCAGTGCATACTGTGCTTTGGGATTGAATGAAGCATACATTTCAATTTTACTCAAAGGTACTGACTGCAAACCTTATGGAGTCATCTTAATATAACTCTCCACATGATCCTGAGATGTTTGGCAGTTGTTATATCACTCAGCTATTCAAGACAAAAAAGTTGATATCTCAATGCATAATGTGCTTTGGAACTAAAAGGATACATTACAATTTTACTCTAAATTCCTCAATGCAAACCTTATGGAAATATCTAAACATAACACCCCACATGATCCTGAGATGCTTGACATTTGTTATATCACTCAGGTATTCGAGACAGAAAAGTTGATTTCTCTCAGCATGCAATGCTTTGGCACTAAAAGAATATATTTCAATTTTACTATGAAGTACTGAATGCAAACCTTTTGGAAACATGTTAACATCACTCCCCAAATGTTCCTGAACTGTTTGACTCCTGCTACATCTCTCAGGTATTCAAGATAAAAAAGATGATTTCTCAGTGCATACTGTGCTTTGGCATTGAATGAAGCATACATTTCAATTTTACTCAAAGGTACTGACTGCAAACCTTATGGAGTCATCTGAATGTAACTCTCCACATGATCCTGAGCTGTTTAATAGTTGTTATATCACTCAGGTATTCAAGACAAAAAAGTTGATTTCTCCACGCATGAAGTGCTTTGGAACTTTAAGTATATATTTCAATTTTACTCTAAATTCCTCAATGCAAACCTTATGGAAACATCTAAACATAACTCCCCACAGTATCCTGAGATGTTTGACACCGGTTATATCACTCAGGTATTCAAAATAAAAAAAGTGATTTCTCAGTGCATACTGCGCTTTGGAATTGAAAGAAATATACACTACAATTTTACTCAAAGGTACTGACTGCAAACCTTATGGAGGCTCTTAATATAACTCTCCACATGATCCTGAGATGTTTGGCAGTTGTTATATCACTCAGCTATTCAAGACAGAAAAGTTGATATCTCAATGCATGAAGTGGTTTGGAACTAAAAGTATACATTACAATTTTACTCTAAATTCCTGAAGGCAAACATTATGGAAACATCTAAACATAACTCCCCACGTGATCCTGAGATGTTTGACACCGGTTATATCACTCAGCTATTCAAGATAAAAAAGTTGATTTCTCAGTGCATACTGTGCTTTGGCATTGAATGAAGCATACATTTCAATTTTACTCAAAGGTACTGACTGCAAACCTTATGGAGTCATCTTAATATAACTCTCCACATGATCCTGAGATGTTTGGCAGTTGTTATATCACTCAGGTATTCAAGACAAAAAAGTTGATTTCTCAACACATGAAGTGCTTTGGAACTTAAAGTATATATTTCAATTTTACTCTAAATTCCTCAATGCAAACCTTATGGAAACATCTAAACATAACTCCCCACATGATCCTGAGATGTTTGACACCGGTTATATCATTCAGGTATTCAAGATAAAAAAGTTGATTTCTCAGTGCATACTGTGCTTTGGCATTGAATGAAGCATACATTTTAAATTTACTCAAAGGTACTGACTGCAAACCATATGGAGACATCTTAATATAACTCTCCACATGATCCTGAGATGTTTGGCAGTTGTTATATCACTCTGCTTTTCAAGACAAAAAAGTTGATCTCTCAATGCATGAAGCGGTTTGGAACTAACAGTATATATATCAATTTTACTCTAAATTTCTAAATGCAAACCTTATGCAAACATCTAATCATATGTCCCTGCATGATCCTGAGATGATTCACTCCGGTTATATCACTCAGGTTTTCAAGATAAAAAAGTTGATTTCTCAGTGCATACTGTGATTTGGCATTGAATGAAGCATACATTTCAATTTTACTCAAAGGTACTGACTGCAAACCTTATGGAAATATCTAAACATAACTCCCCAAATGATCCTGAGTTGTTTGACATTTGTTATATCACTCAGGTATTCAAAACAAAAAATTTGATTTCTCAGTGCATGCAATGCTTTGGCAGTAAAAGTATATATTTCAATTTTACTCTGAAGTACTGAATGCCAACCTTATGGAAAGATGTTAACATCACTCTCCACATGATTCTGAGATGCTTGACACCTGTTACATCACTCAGGTACTCAGGATAAAAAAGTTGATTTCTCATTGCATACAGTGCTTTGGCATTGAAAGAAGCATACATTTCAATTTTACTCAAAGATACTGACTGCAAACCTTATGGAGACATCTTAATATAACTCTACACATTATCCTGAGATGTCTGACAGCTGTTATATCACTCAGCTATTCAAGACAAAAGAGTTGATTTTTCAGTGCATGCAATGCTTTGGCACTAAAGGCATATATTTCAATTTTACTCAAAGGAACTGACTGCAAACCTTATGGAGACATCTTAATATAAATCTCGACATGATCCTGAGAAGTTTGACAGCTGTTATATCACTCAGCTATTCAAGACAAAAAACTTGATTTCTCAGTGCATGCTGTACTTTGGTATTCAAAGAAGTATACACTTCAATTTTACTCAAAGGTACTGACTGCAAACCTTATGGACTCATCTTAATATAACTCTCCACATGATCCTGAGATGATTGGCAGTTGTTATATCACTCAGCTATTCAAGACAAAAAAGTTGATATCTCAATGCATGAAGTGCTTTGGAACTAAAAGAATATATTTCAATTTTACTCTAACGTCCTGAATGCAAACCTCATGGAAACATTTTAACATAACTCCCCACATGATCCTGAGATGTTTGACATTTGTTATATCACTCAGGTATTAAAGACAAAAAAGTTGATCTCTCAGTGCATGCTGTACTTTGGCATTGAAAGAAGTATACACTTCAATTTTACTCAAATGTACTGACTGCAAACCTTATGGAAACATCTAAACATAACTCCCCACATGATCCTGAGATGTTTGAAATCTGTTATATCACTCAGGTATTCAACACAAAAAAGTTGATTTCTCTCTGCATGCAATGCTTTGGCACTAAAAGTATATATTTCAATTTTACTCTGAAGTACTAAATGCAACCCTTATGGAAACATCTAAACATAACTCCCCACATGATCCTGAGATGTTTGACACCAGTTATATCATTCAGGTATTCAAGATAAAAAAGTTGATTTCTCAGTGCATACTGTGCTTTGGCATTGAATGAAGCATACATTTCAATTTTACTCAAAGGTACTGACTGCAAACCTTATGGAGTCATCATAATATAACTCTCCACATGATCCTGAGATGTTTGACAGTTGTTATATCACTCAGCTATTCAAGACAAAAAAGTTGATATCTCAATGCATGATGTGCTTTGGAAATAAAAGTATACATTACAATTTTACTCTAAATTCCTCAATGCAACCCTTATGGAAATATCTAAACATAACTCCCCACATGATCCTGAGATGTTTGACATTTGTTATATCACTCAGGTATTCGAGACAAAAAAGTTGATTTCTCTCAGCATGCAATGCTTTGGCACTAAAAGAATATATTTCAATTTTACTATGAAGTACTGAATGCAAACCTTTTGGAAACATGTTAACATCACTCCCCAAATGTTCCTGAACTGTTTGACACCTGTTACAACTCTCAGGTATTCAAGATAAAAAAGATGATTTCTCAGTGCATACTGTGCTTTGGCATTGAATGAAGCATACATTTCAATTTTACTCAAAGGTACTGACTGCAAACCTTATGGAGTCGTCTGAATATAACTCTCCACATGATCCTCAGCTGTTTAATAGTTGTTATATCACTCAGGTATTCAAGACAAAAAAGTTGATTTCTCCACGCATGAAGTGCTTTGGAACTTTAAGTATATATTTCAATTTTACTCTAAATTCCTCAATGCAAACCTTATGGAAACATTTAAACATAACTCCTCACACGATCCTGAGATGTTTGACACCGGTTATATCATTCCGGTATTCAAGATAAAAAAGTTGATTTCTCAGTGCATACAGTGCTTTGGCATTGAATGAAGCATACATTTCAATTTTACTCAAAGGTACTGACTGCAAACCTTATGGAGTCATCTGAATATAACTCTCCACATGATCCTGAGATGTTTAATAGTTGTTATATCACTCAGGTATTCAAGACAAAAAAGTTGATTTCTCAACGCATGTAGGGCTTTGGAACTTTAAGTATATATTTCAATTTTACTCTAAACTCCTCAATGCAAACCTTATGGAAACATCTAAACATAACTCCCCACATGATACTGAGATGTTTGACACCGGTTATATCATTCAGGTATTCAAGATAAAAAAGTTGATTCTCAGTGCATACTGCGCTTTGGGATTGAATGAAGCATACATTTCAATTTTACTCAAAGGTACTGACTGCAAACCTTATGGAGTCATCTTAATATAACTCTCCACATGATCCTGAGATGTTTGGCAGTTGTTATATCACTCAGCTATTCAGGACAAAAAAGTTGATATCTCAATGCATGATGTGCTTTGGAACTAAAAGGATACATTACAATTTTACTCTAAATTCCTCAATGCAAACCTTATGGAAATATCTAAACATAACACCCCACATGATCCTGAGATGCTTGACATTTGTTATATCACTCAGGTATTCGAGACAGAAAAGTTGATTTCTCTCAGCATGCAATGCTTTGGCACTAAAAGAATATATTTCAATTTTACTATGAAGTACTGAATGCAAACCTTTTGGAAACATGTTAACATCACTCCCCAAATGTTCCTGAACTGTTTGACACCTGTTACATCTCTCAGGTATTCAAGGTAAAAAAGATGATTTCTCAGTGCATACTGTGCTTTGGCATTGAATGAAGCATACATTTCAATTTTACTCAAAGGTACTGACTGCAAACCTTATGGAGTCATCTGAATATAACTCTCCACATGATCCTGAGCTGTTTAATAGTTGTTATATCACTCAGGTATTCAAGACAAAAAAGTTGATTTCTCCACGCATGAAGTGCTTTGGAACTTTAAGTATATATTTCAATTTTACTCTAAATTCCTCAATGCAAACCTTATGGAAACATTTAAACATAACTCCCCACACGATCCTGAGATGTTTGACACCGGTTATATCATTCCGGTATTCAAGATAAAAAAGTTGATTTCTCAGTGCATACAGTGCTTTGGCATTGAATGAAGCATACATTTCAATTTTACTCAAAGGTACTGACTGCAAACCTTATGGAGTCATCTTAATATAACTCTCCACATGATCCTGAGATGTTTGGCAGTTGTTATATGACTCAGCTATTCAAGACAAAAAAGTTGATATCTGAATGCATGATGTGCTTTGGAACTAAAAGTATACATTACAATTTCACTCTAAATTCCTCAATGCAAACCTTATGGAAATATCTAAACATAACTCCCCGCATGATCCTGAGATGTTTGACATTTGTTATATCACTCAGGTATTCGAGACAAAAAAGTTGATTTCTCTCAGCATGCAATGCTTTGGCACTAAAAGAATATATTTCAATTTTACTATGAAGTACTGAATGCAAACCTTTTGGAAACATGTTAACATCACTCCCCAAATGTTCCTGAACTGTTTGACACCTGTTACAACTCTCAGGTATTCAAGATAAAAAAGATGATTTCTCAGTGCATACTGTGCTTTGGCATTGAATGAAGCATACATTTCAATTTTACTCAAAGGTACTGACTGCAAACCTTATGGAGTCGTCTGAATATAACTCTCCACATGATCCTGAGATGTTTAATAGTTGTTATATCACTCAGGTATTCAAGACAAAAAAGTTGATTTCTCAACGCATGTAGGGCTTTGGAACTTTAAGTATATATTTCAATTTTACTCTAAATTCCTCAATGCAAACCTTATGGAAACATCTAAACATAACTCCCCACATGATACTGAGATGTTTGACACCGGTTATATCATTCAGGTATTCAAGATAAAAAAGTTGATTCTCAGTTCATACTGTGCTTTGGGATTGAATGAAGCATACATTTCAATTTTACTCAAAGGTACTGACTGCAAACCTTATGGAGTCATCTTAATATAACTCTCCACATGATCCTGAGATGTTTGGCAGTTGTTATATGACTCAGCTATTCAAGACAAAAAAGTTGATATCTCAATGCATGATGTGCTTTGGAACTAAAAGTATACATTACAATTTTACTCTAAATTCCTCAATGCAACCCTTATGGAAATATCTAAACATAACTCCCCACATGATCCTGAGATGTTTGACATTTGTTATATCACTCAGGTATTCGAGACAAAAAAGTTGATTTCTCTCAGCATGCAATGCTTTGGCACTAAAAGAATATATTTCAATTTTACTATGAAGTACTGAATGCAAACCTTTTGGAAACATGTTAACATCACTCCCCAAATGTTCCTGAACTGTTTGACACCTGTTACAACTCTCAGGTATTCAAGATAAAAAAGATGATTTCTCAGTGCATACTGTGCTTTGGCATTGAATGAAGCATACATTTCAATTTTACTCAAAGGTACTGACTGCAAACCTTATGGAGTCGTCTGAATATAACTCTCCACATGATCCTCAGCTGTTTAATAGTTGTTATATCACTCAGGTATTCAAGACAAAAAAGTTGATTTCTCCACGCATGAAGTGCTTTGGAACTTTAAGTATATATTTCAATTTTACTCTAAATTCCTCAATGCAAACCTTATGGAAACATTTAAACATAACTCCTCACACGATCCTGAGATGTTTGACACCGGTTATATCATTCCGGTATTCAAGATAAAAAAGTTGATTTCTCAGTGCATACAGTGCTTTGGCATTGAATGAAGCATACATTTCAATTTTACTCAAAGGTACTGACTGCAAACCTTATGGAGTCATCTGAATATAACTCTCCACATGATCCTGAGATGTTTAATAGTTGTTATATCACTCAGGTATTCAAGACAAAAAAGTTGATTTCTCAACGCATGTAGGGCTTTGGAACTTTAAGTATATATTTCAATTTTACTCTAAACTCCTCAATGCAAACCTTATGGAAACATCTAAACATAACTCCCCACATGATACTGAGATGTTTGACACCGGTTATATCATTCAGGTATTCAAGATAAAAAAGTTGATTCTCAGTGCATACTGCGCTTTGGGATTGAATGAAGCATACATTTCAATTTTACTCAAAGGTACTGACTGCAAACCTTATGGAGTCATCTTAATATAACTCTCCACATGATCCTGAGATGTTTGGCAGTTGTTATATCACTCAGCTATTCAGGACAAAAAAGTTGATATCTCAATGCATGATGTGCTTTGGAACTAAAAGGATACATTACAATTTTACTCTAAATTCCTCAATGCAAACCTTATGGAAATATCTAAACATAACACCCCACATGATCCTGAGATGCTTGACATTTGTTATATCACTCAGGTATTCGAGACAGAAAAGTTGATTTCTCTCAGCATGCAATGCTTTGGCACTAAAAGAATATATTTCAATTTTACTATGAAGTACTGAATGCAAACCTTTTGGAAACATGTTAACATCACTCCCCAAATGTTCCTGAACTGTTTGACACCTGTTACATCTCTCAGGTATTCAAGGTAAAAAAGATGATTTCTCAGTGCATACTGTGCTTTGGCATTGAATGAAGCATACATTTCAATTTTACTCAAAGGTACTGACTGCAAACCTTATGGAGTCATCTGAATATAACTCTCCACATGATCCTGAGCTGTTTAATAGTTGTTATATCACTCAGGTATTCAAGACAAAAAAGTTGATTTCTCCACGCATGAAGTGCTTTGGAACTTTAAGTATATATTTCAATTTTACTCTAAATTCCTCAATGCAAACCTTATGGAAACATTTAAACATAACTCCCCACACGATCCTGAGATGTTTGACACCGGTTATATCATTCCGGTATTCAAGATAAAAAAGTTGATTTCTCAGTGCATACAGTGCTTTGGCATTGAATGAAGCATACATTTCAATTTGACTCAAAGGTACTGACTGCAAACCTTATGGAGTCATCTTAATATAACTCTCCACATGATCCTGAGATGTTTGGCAGTTGTTATATGACTCAGCTATTCAAGACAAAAAAGTTGATATCTGAATGCATGATGTGCTTTGGAACTAAAAGTATACATTACAATTTCACTCTAAATTCCTCAATGCAAACCTTATGGAAATATCTAAACATAACTCCCCACATGATCCTGAGATGTTTGACATTTGTTATATCACTCAGGTATTCGAGACAAAAAAGTTGATTTCTCTCAGCATGCAATGCTTTGGCACTAAAAGAATATATTTCAATTTTACTATGAAGTACTGAATGCAAACCTTTTGGAAACATGTTAACATCACTCCCCAAATGTTCCTGAACTGTTTGACACCTGTTACAACTCTCAGGTATTCAAGATAAAAAAGATGATTTCTCAGTGCATACTGTGCTTTGGCATTGAATGAAGCATACATTTCAATTTTACTCAAAGGTACTGACTGCAAACCTTATGGAGTCGTCTGAATATAACTCTCCACATGATCCTGAGATGTTTAATAGTTGTTATATCACTCAGGTATTCAAGACAAAAAAGTTGATTTCTCAACGCATGTAGGGCTTTGGAACTTTAAGTATATATTTCAATTTTACTCTAAATTCCTCAATGCAAACCTTATGGAAACATCTAAACATAACTCCCCACATGATACTGAGATGTTTGACACCGGTTATATCATTCAGGTATTCAAGATAAAAAAGTTGATTCTCAGTGCATACTGTGCTTTGGGATTGAATGAAGCATACATTTCAATTTTACTCAAAGGTACTGACTGCAAACCTTATGGAGTCATCTTAATATAACTCTCCACATGATCCTGAGATGTTTGGCAGTTGTTATATCACTCAGCTATTCAAGACAAAAAAGTTGATATCTCAATGCATAATGTGCTTTGGAACTAAAAGGATACATTACAATTTTACTCTAAATTCCTCAATGCAAACCTTATGGAAATATCTAAACATAACACCCCACATGATCCTGAGATGCTTGACATTTGTTATATCACTCAGGTATTCGAGACAGAAAAGTTGATTTCTCTCAGCATGCAATGCTTTGGCACTAAAAGAATATATTTCAATTTTACTATGAAGTACTGAATGCAAACCTTTTGGAAACATGTTAACATCACTCCCCAAATGTTCCTGAACTGTTTGACACCTGCTACATCTCTCAGGTATTCAAGATAAAAAAGATGATTTCTCAGTGCATACTGTGCTTTGGCATTGAATGAAGCATACATTTCAATTTTACTCAAAGGTACTGACTGCAAACCTTATGGAGTCGTCTGAATATAACTCTCCACATGATCCTGAGATGTTTAATAGTTGTTATATCACTCAGGTATTCAAGACAAAAAAGTTGATTTCTCAACGCATGTAGGGCTTTGGAACTTTAAGTATATATTTCAATTTTACTCTAAATTCCTCAATGCAAACCTTATGGAAACATCTAAACATAACTCCCCACATGATACTGAGATGTTTGACACCGGTTATATCATTCAGGTATTCAAGATAAAAAAGTTGATTCTCAGTGCATACTGTGCTTTGGGATTGAATGAAGCATACATTTCAATTTTACTAAAAGGTACTGACTGCAAACCTTATGGAGTCATCTTAATATAACTCTCCACATGATCCTGAGATGTTTGGCAGTTGTTATATGACTCAGCTATTCAAGACAAAAAAGTTGATATCTCAATGCATGATGTGCTTTGGAACTAAAAGTATACATTACAATTTCACTCTAAATTCCTCAATGCAAACCTTATGGAAATATCTAAACATAACTCCCCACATGATCCTGAGATGTTTGACATTTGTTATATCACTCAGGTATTCGAGACAAAAAAGTTGATTTCTCTCAGCATGCAATGCTTTGGCACTAAAAGAATATATTTCAATTTTACTATGAAGTACTGAATGCAAACCTTTTGGAAACATGTTAACATCACTCCCCAAATGTTCCTGAACTGTTTGACACCTGTTACAACTCTCAGGTATTCAAGATAAAAAAGATGATTTCTCAGTGCATACTGTGCTTTGGCATTGAATGAAGCATACATTTCAATTTTACTCAAAGGTACTGACTGCAAACCTTATGGAGGCTCTTAATATAACTCTCCACATGATCCTGAGATGTTTGGCAGTTGTTATATCACTCAGCTATTCAAGACAGAAAAGTTGATATCTCAATGCATGAAGTGGTTTGGAACTAAAAGTATACATTACAATTTTACTCTAAATTCCTGAAGGCAAACATTATGGAAACATCTAAACATAACTCCCCACGTGATCCTGAGATGTTTGACACCGGTTATATCACTCAGCTATTCAAGATAAAAAAGTTGATTTCTCAGTGCATACTGTGCTTTGGCATTGAATGAAGCATACATTTCAATTTTACTCAAAGGTACTGACTGCAAACCTTATGGAGTCATCTTAATATAACTCTCCACATGATCCTGAGATGTTTGACAGTTGTTATATCACTCAGGTATTCAAGACAAAAAAGTTGATTTCTCAACACATGAAGTGCTTTGGAACTTAAAGTATATATTTCAATTTTACTCTAAATTCCTCAATGCAAACCTTATGGAAACATCTAAACATAACTCCCCACATGATCCTGAGATGTTTGACACCGGTTGTATCATTCAGGTATTCAAGATAAAAAAGTTGATTTCTCAGTGCATACTGTGCTTTGGCATTGAATGAAGCATACATTTTAAATTTACTCAAAGGTACTGACTGCAAACCATATGGAGACATCTTAATATAACTCTCCACATGATCCTGAGATGTTTGGCAGTTGTTATATCACTCTGCTTTTCAAGACAAAAAAGTTGATCTCTCAATGCATGAAGCGGTTTGGAACTAACAGTATATACATCAATTTTACTCTAAATTTCTAAATGCAAACCTTATGCAAACATCTAATCATATGTCCCTGCATGATCCTGAGATGATTGACTCCGGTTATATCACTCAGGTTTTCAAGATAAAAAAGTTGATTTCTCAGTGCATACTGTGATTTGGCATTGAATGAAGCATACATTTCAATTTTACTCAAAGGTACTGACTGCAAACCTTATGGAAATATCTAAACATAACTCCCCAAATGATCCTGAGTTGTTTGACATTTGTTATATCACTCAGGTATTCAAAACAAAAAATTTGATTTCTCAGTGCATGCAATGCTTTGGCAGTAAAAGTATATATTTCAATTTTACTCTGAAGTACTGAATGCCAACCTTATGGAAAGATGTTAACATCACTCTCCACATGATTCTGAGATGCTTGACACCTGTTACATCACTCAGGTACTCAGGATAAAAAAGTTGATTTCTCATTGCATACAGTGCTTTGGCATTGAAAGAAGCATACATTTCAATTTTACTCAAAGATACTGACTGCAAACCTTATGGAGACATCTTAATATAACTCTACACATTATCCTGAGATGTCTGACAGCTGTTATATCACTCAGCTATTCAAGACAAAAGAGTTGATTTTTCAGTGCATGCAATGCTTTGGCACTAAAGGCATATATTTCAATTTTACTCAAAGGAACTGACTGCAAACCTTATGGAGACATCTTAATATAAATCTCGACATGATCCTGAGAAGTTTGACAGCTGTTATATCACTCAGCTATTCAAGACAAAAAACTTGATTTCTCAGTGCATGCTGTACTTTGGTATTCAAAGAAGTATACACTTCAATTTTACTCAAAGGTACTGACTGCAAACCTTATGGACTCATCTTAATATAACTCTCCACATGATCCTGAGATGATTGGCAGTTGTTATATCACTCAGCTATTCAAGACAAAAAAGTTGATATCTCAATGCATGAAGTGCTTTGGAACTAAAAGAATATATTTCAATTTTACTCTAAAGTCCTGAATGCAAACCTCATGGAAACATTTTAACATAACTCCCCACATGATCCTGAGATGTTTGACATTTGTTATATCACTCAGGTATTAAAGACAAAAAAGTTGATCTCTCAGTGCATGCTGTACTTTGGCATTGAAAGAAGTATACACTTCAATTTTACTCAAATGTACTGACTGCAAACCTTATGGAAACATCTAAACATAACTCCCCACATGATCCTGAGATGTTTGAAATCTGTTATATCACTCAGGTATTCAACACAAAAAAGTTGATTTCTCTCTGCATGCAATGCTTTGGCACTAAAAGTATATATTTCAATTTTACTCTGAAGTACTAAATGCAACCCTTATGGAAACATCTAAACATAACTCCCCACATGATCCTGAGATGTTTGACACCAGTTATATCATTCAGGTATTCAAGATAAAAAAGTTGATTTCTCAGTGCATACTGTGCTTTGGCATTGAATGAAGCATACATTTCAATTTTACTCAAAGGTACTGACTGCAAACCTTATGGAGTCATCA
Organism: Mobula birostris; assembly: GCF_030028105.1. Lineage (NCBI taxonomy): Eukaryota > Metazoa > Chordata > Chondrichthyes > Myliobatiformes > Myliobatidae > Mobula > Mobula birostris. The sequence continues at coordinate 80,862 of NW_027278396.1, read as the reverse complement.
TAATATAACTCTCCACATGATCCTGAGATGTTTGACAGTTGTTATATCACTCAGCTATTCAAGACAAAAAAGTTGATATCTCAATGCATGATGTGCTTTGGAACTAAAAGTATACATTACAATTTTACTCTAAATTCCTCAATGCAACCCTTATGGAAATATCTAAACATAACTCCCCACATGATCCTGAGATGTTTGACATTTGTTATATCACTCAGGTATTCGAGACAAAAAAGTTGATTTCTCTCAGCATGCAATGCTTTGGCACTAAAAGAATATATTTCAATTTTACTATGAAGTACTGAATGCAAACCTTTTGGAAACATGTTAACATCACTCCCCAAATGTTCCTGAACTGTTTGACACCTGTTACAACTCTCAGGTATTCAAGATAAAAAAGATGATTTCTCAGTGCATACTGTGCTTTGGCATTGAATGAAGCATACATTTCAATTTTACTCAAAGGTACTGACTGCAAACCTTATGGAGTCGTCTGAATATAACTCTCCACATGATCCTCAGCTGTTTAATAGTTGTTATATCACTCAGGTATTCAAGACAAAAAAGTTGATTTCTCCACGCATGAAGTGCTTTGGAACTTTAAGTATATATTTCAATTTTACTCTAAATTCCTCAATGCAAACCTTATGGAAACATTTAAACATAACTCCTCACACGATCCTGAGATGTTTGACACCGGTTATATCATTCCGGTATTCAAGATAAAAAAGTTGATTTCTCAGTGCATACAGTGCTTTGGCATTGAATGAAGCATACATTTCAATTTTACTCAAAGGTACTGACTGCAAACCTTATGGAGTCATCTGAATATAACTCTCCACATGATCCTGAGATGTTTAATAGTTGTTATATCACTCAGGTATTCAAGACAAAAAAGTTGATTTCTCAACGCATGTAGGGCTTTGGAACTTTAAGTATATATTTCAATTTTACTCTAAACTCCTCAATGCAAACCTTATGGAAACATCTAAACATAACTCCCCACATGATACTGAGATGTTTGACACCGGTTATATCATTCAGGTATTCAAGATAAAAAAGTTGATTCTCAGTGCATACTGTGCTTTGGGATTGAATGAAGCATACATTTCAATTTTACTCAAAGGTACTGACTGCAAACCTTATGGAGTCATCTTAATATAACTCTCCACATGATCCTGAGATGTTTGGCAGTTGTTATATCACTCAGCTATTCAGGACAAAAAAGTTGATATCTCAATGCATGATGTGCTTTGGAACTAAAAGGATACATTACAATTTTACTCTAAATTCCTCAATGCAAACCTTATGGAAATATCTAAACATAACACCCCACATGATCCTGAGATGCTTGACATTTGTTATATCACTCAGGTATTCGAGACAGAAAAGTTGATTTCTCTCAGCATGCAATGCTTTGGCACTAAAAGAATATATTTCAATTTTACTATGAAGTACTGAATGCAAACCTTTTGGAAACATGTTAACATCACTCCCCAAATGTTCCTGAACTGTTTGACACCTGTTACATCTCTCAGGTATTCAAGGTAAAAAAGATGATTTCTCAGTGCATACTGTGCTTTGGCATTGAATGAAGCATACATTTCAATTTTACTCAAAGGTACTGACTGCAAACCTTATGGAGTCATCTGAATATAACTCTCCACATGATCCTGAGCTGTTTAATAGTTGTTATATCACTCAGGTATTCAAGACAAAAAAGTTGATTTCTCCACGCATGAAGTGCTTTGGAACTTTAAGTATATATTTCAATTTTACTCTAAATTCCTCAATGCAAACCTTATGGAAACATTTAAACATAACTCCCCACACGATCCTGAGATGTTTGACACCGGTTATATCATTCCGGTATTCAAGATAAAAAAGTTGATTTCTCAGTGCATACTGTGCTTTGGCATTGAATGAAGCATACATTTCAATTTTACTCAAAGGTACTGACTGCAAACCTTATGGAGTCGTCTGAATATAACTCTCCACATGATCCTGAGATGTTTAATAGTTGTTATATCACTCAGGTATTCAAGACAAAAAAGTTGATTTCTCAACGCATGTAGGGCTTTGGAACTTTAAGTATATATTTCAATTTTACTCTAAATTCCTCAATGCAAACCTTATGGAAACATCTAAACATAACTCCCCACATGATACTGAGATGTTTGACACCGGTTATATCATTCAGGTATTCAAGATAAAAAAGTTGATTCTCAGTGCATACTGTGCTTTGGGATTGAATGAAGCATACATTTCAATTTTACTAAAAGGTACTGACTGCAAACCTTATGGAGTCATCTTAATATAACTCTCCACATGATCCTGAGATGTTTGGCAGTTGTTATATGACTCAGCTATTCAAGACAAAAAAGTTGATATCTCAATGCATGATGTGCTTTGGAACTAAAAGTATACATTACAATTTCACTCTAAATTCCTCAATGCAAACCTTATGGAAATATCTAAACATAACTCCCCACATGATCCTGAGATGTTTGACATTTGTTATATCACTCAGGTATTCGAGACAAAAAAGTTGATTTCTCTCAGCATGCAATGCTTTGGCACTAAAAGAATATATTTCAATTTTACTATGAAGTACTGAATGCAAACCTTTTGGAAACATGTTAACATCACTCCCCAAATGTTCCTGAACTGTTTGACACCTGTTACAACTCTCAGGTATTCAAGATAAAAAAGATGATTTCTCAGTGCATACTGTGCTTTGGCATTGAATGAAGCATACATTTCAATTTTACTCAAAGGTACTGACTGCAAACCTTATGGAGGCTCTTAATATAACTCTCCACATGATCCTGAGATGTTTGGCAGTTGTTATATCACTCAGCTATTCAAGACAGAAAAGTTGATATCTCAATGCATGAAGTGGTTTGGAACTAAAAGTATACATTACAATTTTACTCTAAATTCCTGAAGGCAAACATTATGGAAACATCTAAACATAACTCCCCACGTGATCCTGAGATGTTTGACACCGGTTATATCACTCAGCTATTCAAGATAAAAAAGTTGATTTCTCAGTGCATACTGTGCTTTGGCATTGAATGAAGCATACATTTCAATTTTACTCAAAGGTACTGACTGCAAACCTTATGGAGTCATCTTAATATAACTCTCCACATGATCCTGAGATGTTTGACAGTTGTTATATCACTCAGGTATTCAAGACAAAAAAGTTGATTTCTCAACACATGAAGTGCTTTGGAACTTAAAGTATATATTTCAATTTTACTCTAAATTCCTCAATGCAAACCTTATGGAAACATCTAAACATAACTCCCCACATGATCCTGAGATGTTTGACACCGGTTGTATCATTCAGGTATTCAAGATAAAAAAGTTGATTTCTCAGTGCATACTGTGCTTTGGCATTGAATGAAGCATACATTTTAAATTTACTCAAAGGTACTGACTGCAAACCATATGGAGACATCTTAATATAACTCTCCACATGATCCTGAGATGTTTGGCAGTTGTTATATCACTCTGCTTTTCAAGACAAAAAAGTTGATCTCTCAATGCATGAAGCGGTTTGGAACTAACAGTATATACATCAATTTTACTCTAAATTTCTAAATGCAAACCTTATGCAAACATCTAATCATATGTCCCTGCATGATCCTGAGATGATTGACTCCGGTTATATCACTCAGGTTTTCAAGATAAAAAAGTTGATTTCTCAGTGCATACTGTGATTTGGCATTGAATGAAGCATACATTTCAATTTTACTCAAAGGTACTGACTGCAAACCTTATGGAAATATCTAAACATAACTCCCCAAATGATCCTGAGTTGTTTGACATTTGTTATATCACTCAGGTATTCAAAACAAAAAATTTGATTTCTCAGTGCATGCAATGCTTTGGCAGTAAAAGTATATATTTCAATTTTACTCTGAAGTACTGAATGCCAACCTTATGGAAAGATGTTAACATCACTCTCCACATGATTCTGAGATGCTTGACACCTGTTACATCACTCAGGTACTCAGGATAAAAAAGTTGATTTCTCATTGCATACAGTGCTTTGGCATTGAAAGAAGCATACATTTCAATTTTACTCAAAGATACTGACTGCAAACCTTATGGAGACATCTTAATATAACTCTACACATTATCCTGAGATGTCTGACAGCTGTTATATCACTCAGCTATTCAAGACAAAAGAGTTGATTTTTCAGTGCATGCAATGCTTTGGCACTAAAGGCATATATTTCAATTTTACTCAAAGGAACTGACTGCAAACCTTATGGAGACATCTTAATATAAATCTCGACATGATCCTGAGAAGTTTGACAGCTGTTATATCACTCAGCTATTCAAGACAAAAAACTTGATTTCTCAGTGCATGCTGTACTTTGGTATTCAAAGAAGTATACACTTCAATTTTACTCAAAGGTACTGACTGCAAACCTTATGGACTCATCTTAATATAACTCTCCACATGATCCTGAGATGATTGGCAGTTGTTATATCACTCAGCTATTCAAGACAAAAAAGTTGATATCTCAATGCATGAAGTGCTTTGGAACTAAAAGAATATATTTCAATTTTACTCTAAAGTCCTGAATGCAAACCTCATGGAAACATTTTAACATAACTCCCCACATGATCCTGAGATGTTTGACATTTGTTATATCACTCAGGTATTAAAGACAAAAAAGTTGATCTCTCAGTGCATGCTGTACTTTGGCATTGAAAGAAGTATACACTTCAATTTTACTCAAATGTACTGACTGCAAACCTTATGGAAACATCTAAACATAACTCCCCACATGATCCTGAGATGTTTGAAATCTGTTATATCACTCAGGTATTCAACACAAAAAAGTTGATTTCTCTCTGCATGCAATGCTTTGGCACTAAAAGTATATATTTCAATTTTACTCTGAAGTACTAAATGCAACCCTTATGGAAACATCTAAACATAACTCCCCACATGATCCTGAGATGTTTGACACCAGTTATATCATTCAGGTATTCAAGATAAAAAAGTTGATTTCTCAGTGCATACTGTGCTTTGGCATTGAATGAAGCATACATTTCAATTTTACTCAAAGGTACTGACTGCAAACCTTATGGAGTCATCATAATATAACTCTCCACATGATCCTGAGATGTTTGACAGTTGTTATATCACTCAGCTATTCAAGACAAAAAAGTTGATATCTCAATGCATGATGTGCTTTGGAACTAAAAGTATACATTACAATTTTACTCTAAATTCCTCAATGCAACCCTTATGGAAATATCTAAACATAACTCCCCACATGATCCTGAGATGTTTGACATTTGTTATATCACTCAGGTATTCGAGACAAAAAAGTTGATTTCTCTCAGCATGCAATGCTTTGGCACTAAAAGAATATATTTCAATTTTACTATGAAGTACTGAATGCAAACCTTTTGGAAACATGTTAACATCACTCCCCAAATGTTCCTGAACTGTTTGACACCTGTTACAACTCTCAGGTATTCAAGATAAAAAAGATGATTTCTCAGTGCATACTGTGCTTTGGCATTGAATGAAGCATACATTTCAATTTTACTCAAAGGTACTGACTGCAAACCTTATGGAGTCGTCTGAATATAACTCTCCACATGATCCTCAGCTGTTTAATAGTTGTTATATCACTCAGGTATTCAAGACAAAAAAGTTGATTTCTCCACGCATGAAGTGCTTTGGAACTTTAAGTATATATTTCAATTTTACTCTAAATTCCTCAATGCAAACCTTATGGAAACATTTAAACATAACTCCTCACACGATCCTGAGATGTTTGACACCGGTTATATCATTCCGGTATTCAAGATAAAAAAGTTGATTTCTCAGTGCATACAGTGCTTTGGCATTGAATGAAGCATACATTTCAATTTTACTCAAAGGTACTGACTGCAAACCTTATGGAGTCATCTGAATATAACTCTCCACATGATCCTGAGATGTTTAATAGTTGTTATATCACTCAGGTATTCAAGACAAAAAAGTTGATTTCTCAACGCATGTAGGGCTTTGGAACTTTAAGTATATATTTCAATTTTACTCTAAACTCCTCAATGCAAACCTTATGGAAACATCTAAACATAACTCCCCACATGATACTGAGATGTTTGACACCGGTTATATCATTCAGGTATTCAAGATAAAAAAGTTGATTCTCAGTGCATACTGTGCTTTGGGATTGAATGAAGCATACATTTCAATTTTACTCAAAGGTACTGACTGCAAACCTTATGGAGTCATCTTAATATAACTCTCCACATGATCCTGAGATGTTTGGCAGTTGTTATATCACTCAGCTATTCAGGACAAAAAAGTTGATATCTCAATGCATGATGTGCTTTGGAACTAAAAGGATACATTACAATTTTACTCTAAATTCCTCAATGCAAACCTTATGGAAATATCTAAACATAACACCCCACATGATCCTGAGATGCTTGACATTTGTTATATCACTCAGGTATTCGAGACAGAAAAGTTGATTTCTCTCAGCATGCAATGCTTTGGCACTAAAAGAATATATTTCAATTTTACTATGAAGTACTGAATGCAAACCTTTTGGAAACATGTTAACATCACTCCCCAAATGTTCCTGAACTGTTTGACACCTGTTACATCTCTCAGGTATTCAAGGTAAAAAAGATGATTTCTCAGTGCATACTGTGCTTTGGCATTGAATGAAGCATACATTTCAATTTTACTCAAAGGTACTGACTGCAAACCTTATGGAGTCATCTGAATATAACTCTCCACATGATCCTGAGCTGTTTAATAGTTGTTATATCACTCAGGTATTCAAGACAAAAAAGTTGATTTCTCCACGCATGAAGTGCTTTGGAACTTTAAGTATATATTTCAATTTTACTCTAAATTCCTCAATGCAAACCTTATGGAAACATTTAAACATAACTCCCCACACGATCCTGAGATGTTTGACACCGGTTATATCATTCCGGTATTCAAGATAAAAAAGTTGATTTCTCAGTGCATACAGTGCTTTGGCATTGAATGAAGCATACATTTCAATTTTACTCAAAGGTACTGACTGCAAACCTTATGGAGTCATCTTAATATAACTCTCCACATGATCCTGAGATGTTTGGCAGTTGTTATATGACTCAGCTATTCAAGACAAAAAAGTTGATATCTGAATGCATGATGTGCTTTGGAACTAAAAGTATACATTACAATTTCACTCTAAATTCCTCAATGCAAACCTTATGGAAATATCTAAACATAACTCCCCACATGATCCTGAGATGTTTGACATTTGTTATATCACTCAGGTATTCGAGACAAAAAAGTTGATTTCTCTCAGCATGCAATGCTTTGGCACTAAAAGAATATATTTCAATTTTACTATGAAGTACTGAATGCAAACCTTTTGGAAACATGTTAACATCACTCCCCAAATGTTCCTGAACTGTTTGACACCTGTTACAACTCTCAGGTATTCAAGATAAAAAAGATGATTTCTCAGTGCATACTGTGCTTTGGCATTGAATGAAGCATACATTTCAATTTTACTCAAAGGTAATGACTGCAAACCTTATGGAGTCGTCTGAATATAACTCTCCACATGATCCTGAGATGTTTAATAGTTGTTATATCACTCAGGTATTCAAGACAAAAAAGTTGATTTCTCAACGCATGTAGGGCTTTGGAACTTTAAGTATATATTTCAATTTTACTCTAAATTCCTCAATGCAAACCTTATGGAAACATCTAAACATAACTCCCCACATGATACTGAGATGTTTGACACCGGTTATATCATTCAGGTATTCAAGATAAAAAAGTTGATTCTCAGTGCATACTGTGCTTTGGGATTGAATGAAGCATACATTTCAATTTTACTCAAAGGTACTGACTGCAAACCTTATGGAGTCATCTTAATATAACTCTCCACATGATCCTGAGATGTTTGGCAGTTGTTATATCACTCAGCTATTCAAGACAAAAAAGTTGATATCTCAATGCATAATGTGCTTTGGAACTAAAAGGATACATTACAATTTTACTCTAAATTCCTCAATGCAAACCTTATGGAAATATCTAAACATAACACCCCACATGATCCTGAGATGCTTGACATTTGTTATATCACTCAGGTATTCGAGACAGAAAAGTTGATTTCTCTCAGCATGCAATGCTTTGGCACTAAAAGAATATATTTCAATTTTACTATGAAGTACTGAATGCAAACCTTTTGGAAACATGTTAACATCACTCCCCAAATGTTCCTGAACTGTTTGACACCTGCTACATCTCTCAGGTATTCAAGATAAAAAAGATGATTTCTCAGTGCATACTGTGCTTTGGCATTGAATGAAGCATACATTTCAATTTTACTCAAAGGTACTGACTGCAAACCTTATGGAGTCGTCTGAATATAACTCTCCACATGATCCTGAGATGTTTAATAGTTGTTATATCACTCAGGTATTCAAGACAAAAAAGTTGATTTCTCAACGCATGTAGGGCTTTGGAACTTTAAGTATATATTTCAATTTTACTCTAAATTCCTCAATGCAAACCTTATGGAAACATCTAAACATAACTCCCCACATGATACTGAGATGTTTGACACCGGTTATATCATTCAGGTATTCAAGATAAAAAAGTTGATTCTCAGTGCATACTGTGCTTTGGGATTGAATGAAGCATACATTTCAATTTTACTCAAAGGTACTGACTGCAAACCTTATGGAGTCATCTTAATATAACTCTCCACATGATCCTGAGATGTTTGGCAGTTGTTATATCACTCAGCTATTCAAGACAAAAAAGTTGATATCTCAATGCATAATGTGCTTTGGAACTAAAAGAATACATTACAATTTTACTCTAAATTCCTCAATGCAAACCTTATGGAAATATCTAAACATAACACCCCACATGATCCTGAGATGCTTGACATTTGTTATATCACTCAGGTATTCGAGACAGAAAAGTTGATTTCTCTCAGCATGCAATGCTTTGGCACTAAAAGAATATATTTCAATTTTACTATGAAGTACTGAATGCAAACCTTTTGGAAACATGTTAACATCACTCCCCAAATGTTCCTGAACTGTTTGACACCTGTTACATCTCTCAGGTATTCAAGATAAAAAAGATGATTTCTCAGTGCATACTGTGCTTTGGCATTGAATGAAGCATACATTTCAATTTTACTCAAAGGTACTGACTGCAAACCTTATGGAGTCATCTTAATATAACTCTCCACATGATCCTGAGATGTTTGGCAGTTGTTATATCACTCAGCTATTCAGGACAAAAAAGTTGATATCTCAATGCATGATGTGCTTTGGAACTAAAAGGATACATTACAATTTTACTCTAAATTCCTCAATGCAAACCTTATGGAAATATCTAAACATAACACCCCACATGATCCTGAGATGCTTGACATTTGTTATATCACTCAGGTATTCGAGACAGAAAAGTTGATTTCTCTCAGCATGCAATGCTTTGGCACTAAAAGAATATATTTCAATTTTACTATGAAGTACTGAATGCAAACCTTTTGGAAACATGTTAACATCACTCCCCAAATGTTCCTGAACTGTTTGACACCTGTTACAACTCTCAGGTATTCAAGATAAAAAAGATGATTTCTCAGTGCATACTGTGCTTTGGCATTGAATGAAGCATACATTTCAATTTTACTCAAAGGTACTGACTGCAAACCTTATGGAGTCGTCTGAATATAACTCTCCACATGATCCTCAGCTGTTTAATAGTTGTTATATCACTCAGGTATTCAAGACAAAAAAGTTGATTTCTCCACGCATGAAGTGCTTTGGAACTTTAAGTATATATTTCAATTTTACTCTAAATTCCTCAATGCAAACCTTATGGAAACATTTAAACATAACTCCTCACACGATCCTGAGATGTTTGACACCGGTTATATCATTCCGGTATTCAAGATAAAAAAGTTGATTTCTCAGTGCATACAGTGCTTTGGCATTGAATGAAGCATACATTTCAATTTTACTCAAAGGTACTGACTGCAAACCTTATGGAGTCATCTGAATATAACTCTCCACATGATCCTGAGATGTTTAATAGTTGTTATATCACTCAGGTATTCAAGACAAAAAAGTTGATTTCTCAACGCATGTAGGGCTTTGGAACTTTAAGTATATATTTCAATTTTACTCTAAACTCCTCAATGCAAACCTTATGGAAACATCTAAACATAACTCCCCACATGATACTGAGATGTTTGACACCGGTTATATCATTCAGGTATTCAAGATAAAAAAGTTGATTCTCAGTGCATACTGTGCTTTGGGATTGAATGAAGCATACATTTCAATTTTACTCAAAGGTACTGACTGCAAACCTTATGGAGTCATCTTAATATAACTCTCCACATGATCCTGAGATGTTTGGCAGTTGTTATATCACTCAGCTATTCAGGACAAAAAAGTTGATATCTCAATGCATGATGTGCTTTGGAACTAAAAGGATACATTACAATTTTACTCTAAATTCCTCAATGCAAACCTTATGGAAATATCTAAACATAACACCCCACATGATCCTGAGATGCTTGACATTTGTTATATCACTCAGGTATTCGAGACAGAAAAGTTGATTTCTCTCAGCATGCAATGCTTTGGCACTAAAAGAATATATTTCAATTTTACTATGAAGTACTGAATGCAAACCTTTTGGAAACATGTTAACATCACTCCCCAAATGTTCCTGAACTGTTTGACACCTGTTACATCTCTCAGGTATTCAAGGTAAAAAAGATGATTTCTCAGTGCATACTGTGCTTTGGCATTGAATGAAGCATACATTTCAATTTTACTCAAAGGTACTGACTGCAAACCTTATGGAGTCATCTGAATATAACTCTCCACATGATCCTGAGCTGTTTAATAGTTGTTATATCACTCAGGTATTCAAGACAAAAAAGTTGATTTCTCCACGCATGAAGTGCTTTGGAACTTTAAGTATATATTTCAATTTTACTCTAAATTCCTCAATGCAAACCTTATGGAAACATTTAAACATAACTCCCCACACGATCCTGAGATGTTTGACACCGGTTATATCATTCCGGTATTCAAGATAAAAAAGTTGATTTCTCAGTGCATACAGTGCTTTGGCATTGAATGAAGCATACATTTCAATTTTACTCAAAGGTACTGACTGCAAACCTTATGGAGTCATCTTAATATAACTCTCCACATGATCCTGAGATGTTTGGCAGTTGTTATATGACTCAGCTATTCAAGACAAAAAAGTTGATATCTGAATGCATGATGTGCTTTGGAACTAAAAGTATACATTACAATTTCACTCTAAATTCCTCAATGCAAACCTTATGGAAATATCTAAACATAACTCCCCACATGATCCTGAGATGTTTGACATTTGTTATATCACTCAGGTATTCGAGACAAAAAAGTTGATTTCTCTCAGCATGCAATGCTTTGGCACTAAAAGAATATATTTCAATTTTACTATGAAGTACTGAATGCAAACCTTTTGGAAACATGTTAACATCACTCCCCAAATGTTCCTGAACTGTTTGACACCTGTTACAACTCTCAGGTATTCAAGATAAAAAAGATGATTTCTCAGTGCATACTGTGCTTTGGCATTGAATGAAGCATACATTTCAATTTTACTCAAAGGTAATGACTGCAAACCTTATGGAGTCGTCTGAATATAACTCTCCACATGATCCTGAGATGTTTAATAGTTGTTATATCACTCAGGTATTCAAGACAAAAAAGTTGATTTCTCAACGCATGTAGGGCTTTGGAACTTTAAGTATATATTTCAATTTTACTCTAAATTCCTCAATGCAAACCTTATGGAAACATCTAAACATAACTCCCCACATGATACTGAGATGTTTGACACCGGTTATATCATTCAGGTATTCAAGATAAAAAAGTTGATTCTCAGTGCATACTGTGCTTTGGGATTGAATGAAGCATACATTTCAATTTTACTCAAAGGTACTGACTGCAAACCTTATGGAGTCATCTTAATATAACTCTCCACATGATCCTGAGATGTTTGGCAGTTGTTATATCACTCAGCTATTCAAGACAAAAAAGTTGATATCTCAATGCATAATGTGCTTTGGAACTAAAAGGATACATTACAATTTTACTCTAAATTCCTCAATGCAAACCTTATGGAAATATCTAAACATAACACCCCACATGATCCTGAGATGCTTGACATTTGTTATATCACTCAGGTATTCGAGACAGAAAAGTTGATTTCTCTCAGCATGCAATGCTTTGGCACTAAAAGAATATATTTCAATTTTACTATGAAGTACTGAATGCAAACCTTTTGGAAACATGTTAACATCACTCCCCAAATGTTCCTGAACTGTTTGACACCTGCTACATCTCTCAGGTATTCAAGATAAAAAAGATGATTTCTCAGTGCATACTGTGCTTTGGCATTGAATGAAGCATACATTTCAATTTTACTCAAAGGTACTGACTGCAAACCTTATGGAGTCGTCTGAATATAACTCTCCACATGATCCTGAGATGTTTAATAGTTGTTATATCACTCAGGTATTCAAGACAAAAAAGTTGATTTCTCAACGCATGTAGGGCTTTGGAACTTTAAGTATATATTTCAATTTTACTCTAAATTCCTCAATGCAAACCTTATGGAAACATCTAAACATAACTCCCCACATGATACTGAGATGTTTGACACCGGTTATATCATTCAGGTATTCAAGATAAAAAAGTTGATTCTCAGTGCATACTGTGCTTTGGGATTGAATGAAGCATACATTTCAATTTTACTCAAAGGTACTGACTGCAAACCTTATGGAGTCATCTTAATATAACTCTCCACATGATCCTGAGATGTTTGGCAGTTGTTATATCACTCAGCTATTCAAGACAAAAAAGTTGATATCTCAATGCATAATGTGCTTTGGAACTAAAAGAATACATTACAATTTTACTCTAAATTCCTCAATGCAAACCTTATGGAAATATCTAAACATAACACCCCACATGATCCTGAGATGCTTGACATTTGTTATATCACTCAGGTATTCGAGACAGAAAAGTTGATTTCTCTCAGCATGCAATGCTTTGGCACTAAAAGAATATATTTCAATTTTACTATGAAGTACTGAATGCAAACCTTTTGGAAACATGTTAACATCACTCCCCAAATGTTCCTGAACTGTTTGACACCTGTTACATCTCTCAGGTATTCAAGATAAAAAAGATGATTTCTCAGTGCATACTGTGCTTTGGCATTGAATGAAGCATACATTTCAATTTTACTCAAAGGTACTGACTGCAAACCTTATGGAGTCATCTTAATATAACTCTCCACATGATCCTGAGATGTTTGGCAGTTGTTATATCACTCAGCTATTCAGGACAAAAAAGTTGATATCTCAATGCATGATGTGCTTTGGAACTAAAAGGATACATTACAATTTTACTCTAAATTCCTCAATGCAAACCTTATGGAAATATCTAAACATAACACCCCACATGATCCTGAGATGCTTGACATTTGTTATATCACTCAGGTATTCGAGACAGAAAAGTTGATTTCTCTCAGCATGCAATGCTTTGGCACTAAAAGAATATATTTCAATTTTACTATGAAGTACTGAATGCAAACCTTTTGGAAACATGTTAACATCACTCCCCAAATGTTCCTGAACTGTTTGACACCTGTTACATCTCTCAGGTATTCAAGGTAAAAAAGATGATTTCTCAGTGCATACTGTGCTTTGGCATTGAATGAAGCATACATTTTAAATTTACTCAAAGGTACTGACTGCAAACCTTATGGAGGCTCTTAATATAACTCTCCACATGATCCTGAGATGTTTGGCAGTTGTTATATCACTCTGCTTTTCAAGACAAAAAAGTTGATCTCTCAATGCATGAAGCGGTTTGGAACTAACAGTATATATATCAATTTTACTCTAAATTTCTCAATGCAAAGCTTATACAAACATCTAATCATATGTCCCTGCATGATCCTGAGATGATTGACTCCGGTTATATCACTCAGGTATTCAAGATAAAAAAGTTGATTTCTCAGTGCATACTGTGATTTGGCATTGAATGAAGCATACATTTCAATTTTACTCAAAGATACTGACTGCAAACCTTATGGAGACATCTTAATATAACTCTACACATTATCCTGAGATGTCTGACAGCTGTTATATCACTCAGCTATTCAAGACAAAAGAGTTGATTTTTCAGTGCATGCAATGCTTTGGCACTAAAGGCATATATTTCAATTTTACTCAAAGGAACTGACTGCAAACCTTATGGAGACATCTTAATATAAATCTCGACATGATCCTGAGAAGTTTGACAGCTGTTATATCACTCAGCTATTCAAGACAAAAAACTTGATTTCTCAGTGCATGCTGTACTTTGGTATTGAAAGAAGTATACACTTCAATTTTACTCAAAGGTACTGACTGCAAACCTTATGGACTCATCTTAATATAACTCTCCACATGATCCTGAGATGATTGGCAGTTGTTATATCACTCAGCTATTCAAGACAAAAAAGTTGATATCTCAATGCATGAAGTGCTTTGGAACTAAAAGAATATATTTCAATTTTACTCTAAAGTCCTGAATGCAAACCTCATGGAAACATTTTAACATAACTCCCCACATGATCCTGAGATGTTTGACATTTGTTATATCACTCAGGTATTAAAGACAAAAAAGTTGATCTCTCAGTGCATGCTGTACTTTGGCATTGAAAGAAGTATACACTTCAATTTTACTCAAATGTACTGACTGCAAACCTTATGGAAACATCTAAACATAACTCCCCACATGATCCTGAGATGTTTGAAATCTGTTATATCACTCAGGTATTCAACACAAAAAAGTTGATTTCTCTCTGCATGCAATGCTTTGGCACTAAAAGAATATATTTCAATTTTACTATGAAGTACTGAATGCAAACCTTTTGGAAACATGTTAACATCACTCCCCAAATGTTCCTGAACTGTTTGACACCTGTTACATCTCTCAGGTATTCAAGGTAAAAAAGATGATTTCTCAGTGCATACTGTGCTTTGGCATTGAATGAAGCATACATTTCAATTTTACTCAAAGGTACTGACTGCAAACCTTATGGAGTCATCTGAATATAACTCTCCACATGATCCTGAGCTGTTTAATAGTTGTTATATCACTCAGGTATTCAAGACAAAAAAGTTGATTTCTCCACGCATGAAGTGCTTTGGAACTTTAAGTATATATTTCAATTTTACTCTAAATTCCTCAATGCAAACCTTATGGAAACATTTAAACATAACTCCCCACACGATCCTGAGATGTTTGACACCGGTTATATCATTCCGGTATTCAAGATAAAAAAGTTGATTTCTCAGTGCATACAGTGCTTTGGCATTGAATGAAGCATACATTTCAATTTTACTCAAAGGTACTGACTGCAAACCTTATGGAGTCATCTTAATATAACTCTCCACATGATCCTGAGATGTTTGGCAGTTGTTAGATGACTCAGCTATTCAAGACAAAAAAGTTGATATCTGAATGCATGATGTGCTTTGGAACTAAAAGTATACATTACAATTTCACTCTAAATTCCTCAATGCAAACCTTATGGAAATATCTAAACATAACTCCCCACATGATCCTGAGATGTTTGACATTTGGTATATCACTCAGGTATTCGAGACAAAAAAGTTGATTTCTCTCAGCATGCAATGCTTTGGCACTAAAAGAATATATTTCAATTTTACTATGAAGTACTGAATGCAAACCTTTTGGAAACATGTTAACATCACTCCCCAAATGTTCCTGAACTGTTTGACACCTGTTACAACTCTCAGGTATTCAAGATAAAAAAGATGATTTCTCAGTGCATACTGTGCTTTGGCATTGAATGAAGCATACATTTCAATTTTACTCAAAGGTACTGACTGCAAACCTTATGGAGTCGTCTGAATATAACTCTCCACATGATCCTGAGATGTTTAATAGTTGTTATATCACTCAGGTATTCAAGACAAAAAAGTTGATTTCTCAACGCATGTAGGGCTTTGGAACTTTAAGTATATATTTCAATTTTACTCTAAATTCCTCAATGCAAACCTTATGGAAACATCTAAACATAACTCCCCACATGATACTGAGATGTTTGACACCGGTTATATCATTCAGGTATTCAAGATAAAAAAGTTGATTCTCAGTGCATACTGTGCTTTGGGATTGAATGAAGCATACATTTCAATTTTACTCAAAGGTACTGACTGCAAACCTTATGGAGTCATCTTAATATAACTCTCCACATGATCCTGTGATGTTTGGCAGTTGTTATATCACTCAGCTATTCAAGACAAAAAAGTTGATATCTCAATGCATAATGTGCTTTGGAACTAAAAGAATACATTACAATTTTACTCTAAATTCCTCAATGCAAACCTTATGGAAATATCTAAACATAACACCCCACATGATCCTGAGATGCTTGACATTTGTTATATCACTCAGGTATTCGAGACAGAAAAGTTGATTTCTCTCAGCATGCAATGCTTTGGCACTAAAAGAATATATTTCAATTTTACTATGAAGTACTGAATGCAAACCTTTTGGAAACATGTTAACATCACTCCCCAAATGTTCCTGAACTGTTTGACACCTGTTACATCTCTCAGGTATTCAAGATAAAAAAGATGATTTCTCAGTGCATACTGTGCTTTGGCATTGAATGAAGCATACATTTCAATTTTACTCAAAGGTACTGACTGCAAACCTTATGGAGTCATCTTAATATAACTCTCCACATGATCCTGAGATGTTTGGCAGTTGTTATATCACTCAGCTATTCAGGACAAAAAAGTTGATATCTCAATGCATGATGTGCTTTGGAACTAAAAGGATACATTACAATTTTACTCTAAATTCCTCAATGCAAACCTTATGGAAATATCTAAACATAACACCCCAGATGATCCTGAGATGCTTGACATTTGTTATATCACTCAGGTATTCGAGACAGAAAAGTTGATTTCTCTCAGCATGCAATGCTTTGGCACTAAAAGAATATATTTCAATTTTACTATGAAGTACTGAATGCAAACCTTTTGGAAACATGTTAACATCACTCCCCAAATGTTCCTGAACTGTTTGACACCTGTTACATCTCTCAGGTATTCAAGGTAAAAAAGATGATTTCTCAGTGCATACTGTGCTTTGGCATTGAATGAAGCATACATTTCAATTTTACTCAAAGGTACTGACTGCAAACCTTATGGAGTCATCTGAATATAACTCTCCACATGATCCTGAGCTGTTTAATAGTTGTTATATCACTCAGGTATTCAAGACAAAAAAGTTGATTTCTCCACGCATGAAGTGCTTTGGAACTTTAAGTATATATTTCAATTTTACTCTAAATTCCTCAATGCAAACCTTATGGAAACATTTAAACATAACTCCCCACACGATCCTGAGATGTTTGACACCGGTTATATCATTCCGGTATTCAAGATAAAAAAGTTGATTTCTCAGTGCATACAGTGCTTTGGCATTGAATGAAGCATACATTTCAATTTTACTCAAAGGTACTGACTGCAAACCTTATGGAGTCATCTTAATATAACTCTCCACATGATCCTGAGATGTTTGGCAGTTGTTATATGACTCAGCTATTCAAGACAAAAAAGTTGATATCTGAATGCATGATGTGCTTTGGAACTAAAAGTATACATTACAATTTCACTCTAAATTCCTCAATGCAAACCTTATGGAAATATCTAAACATAACTCCCCACATGATCCTGAGATGTTTGACATTTGTTATATCACTCAGGTATTCGAGACAAAAAAGTTGATTTCTCTCAGCATGCAATGCTTTGGCACTAAAAGAATATATTTCAATTTTACTATGAAGTACTGAAAGCAAACCTTTTGGAAACATGTTAACATCACTCCCCAAATGTTCCTGAACTGTTTGACACCTGTTACAACTCTCAGGTATTCAAGATAAAAAAGATGATTTCTCAGTGCATACTGTGCTTTGGCATTGAATGAAGCATACATTTTAAATTTACTCAAAGGTACTGACTGCAAACCTTATGGAGGCTCTTAATATAACTCTCCACATGATCCTGAGATGTTTGGCAGTTGTTATATCACTCTGCTTTTCAAGACAAAAAAGTTGATCTCTCAATGCATGAAGCGGTTTGGAACTAACAGTATATATATCAATTTTACTCTAAATTTCTCAATGCAAAGCTTATACAAACATCTAATCATATGTCCCTGCATGATCCTGAGATGATTGACTCCGGTTATATCACTCAGGTATTCAAGATAAAAAAGTTGATTTCTCAGTGCATACTGTGATTTGGCATTGAATGAAGCATACATTTCAATTTTACTCAAAGATACTGACTGCAAACCTTATGGAGACATCTTAATATAACTCTACACATTATCCTGAGATGTCTGACAGCTGTTATATCACTCAGCTATTCAAGACAAAAGAGTTGATTTTTCAGTGCATGCAATGCTTTGGCACTAAAGGCATATATTTCAATTTTACTCAAAGGAACTGACTGCAAACCTTATGGAGACATCTTAATATAAATCTCGACATGATCCTGAGAAGTTTGACAGCTGTTATATCACTCAGCTATTCAAGACAAAAAACTTGATTTCTCAGTGCATGCTGTACTTTGGTATTGAAAGAAGTATACACTTCAATTTTACTCAAAGGTACTGACTGCAAACCTTATGGACTCATCTTAATATAACTCTCCACATGATCCTGAGATGATTGGCAGTTGTTATATCACTCAGCTATTCAAGACAAAAAAGTTGATATCTCAATGCATGAAGTGCTTTGGAACTAAAAGAATATATTTCAATTTTACTCTAAAGTCCTGAATGCAAACCTCATGGAAACATTTTAACATAACTCCCCACATGATCCTGAGATGTTTGACATTTGTTATATCACTCAGGTATTAAAGACAAAAAAGTTGATCTCTCAGTGCATGCTGTACTTTGGCATTGAAAGAAGTATACACTTCAATTTTACTCAAATGTACTGACTGCAAACCTTATGGAAACATCTAAACATAACTCCCCACATGATCCTGAGATGTTTGAAATCTGTTATATCACTCAGGTATTCAACACAAAAAAGTTGATTTCTCTCTGCATGCAATGCTTTGGCACTAAAAGTATATATTTCAATTTTACTCTGAAGTACTAAATGCAACCCTTATGGAAACATCTAAACATAACTCCCCACATGATCCTGAGATGTTTGACACCAGTTATATCATTCAGGTATTCAAGATAAAAAAGTTGATTTCTCAGTGCATACTGTGCTTTGGCATTGAATGAAGCATACATTTCAATTTTACTCAAAGGTACTGACTGCAAACCTTATGGAGTCATCATAATATAACTCTCCACATGATCCTGAGATGTTTGACAGTTGTTATATCACTCAGCTATTCAAGACAAAAAAGTTGATATCTGAATGCATGATGTGCTTTGGAACTAAAAGTATACATTACAATTTCACTCTAAATTCCTCAATGCAAACCTTATGGAAATATCTAAACATAACTCCCCACATGATCCTGAGATGTTTGACATTTGTTATATCACTCAGGTATTCGAGACAAAAAAGTTGATTTCTCTCAGCATGCAATGCTTTGGCACTAAAAGAATATATTTCAATTTTACTATGAAGTACTGAATGCAAACCTTTTGGAAACATGTTAACATCACTCCCCAAATGTTCCTGAACTGTTTGACACCTGTTACAACTCTCAGGTATTCAAGATAAAAAAGATGATTTCTCAGTGCATACTGTGCTTTGGCATTGAATGAAGCATACATTTCAATTTTACTCAAAGGTACTGACTGCAAACCTTATGGAGTCATCTGAATATAACTCTCCACATGATCCTGAGATGTTTAATAGTTGTTATATCACTCAGGTATTCAAGACAAAAAAGTTGATTTCTCAACGCATGTAGGGCTTTGGAACTTTAAGTATATATTTCAATTTTACTCTAAATTCCTCAATGCAAACCTTATGGAAACATCTAAACATAACTCCCCACATGATACTGAGATGTTTGACACCGGTTATATCATTCAGGTATTCAAGATAAAAAAGTTGATTCTCAGTGCATACTGTGCTTTGGGATTGAATGAAGCATACATTTCAATTTTACTCAAAGGTACTGACTGCAAACCTTATGGAGTCATCTTAATATAACTCTCCACATGATCCTGAGATGTTTGGCAGTTGTTATATCACTCAGCTATTCAAGACAAAAAAGTTGATATCTCAATGCATAATGTGCTTTGGAACTAAAAGGATACATTACAATTTTACTCTAAATTCCTCAATGCAAACCTTATGGAAATATCTAAACATAACACCCCACATGATCCTGAGATGCTTGACATTTGTTATATCACTCAGGTATTCGAGACAGAAAAGTTGATTTCTCTCAGCATTCAATGCTTTGGCACTAAAAGAATATATTTCAATTTTACTATGAAGTACTGAATGCAAACCTTTTGGAAACATGTTAACATCACTCCCCAAAAGTTCCTGAACTGTTTGACACCTGTTACATCTCTCAGGTATTCAAGATAAAAAAGATGATTTCTCAGTGCATACTGTGCTTTGGCATTGAATGAAGCATACATTTCAATTTTACTCAAAGGTACTGACTGCAAACCTTATGGAGTCATCTGAATGTAACTCTCCACATGATCCTGAGCTGTTTAATAGTTGTTATATCACTCAGGTATTCAAGACAAAAAAGTTGATTTCTCCACGCATGAAGTGCTTTGGAACTTTAAGTATATATTTCAATTTTACTCTAAATTCCTCAATGCAAACCTTATGGAAACATCTAAACATAACTCCCCACAGTATCCTGAGATGTTTGACACCGGTTATATCACTCAGGTATTCAAAATAAAAAAAGTGATTTCTCAGTGCATACTGCGCTTTGGAATTGAAAGAAGTATACACTACAATTTTACTCAAAGGTACTGACTGCAAACCTTATGGAGGCTCTTAATATAACTCTCCACATGATCCTGAGATGTTTGGCAGTTGTTATATCACTCAGCTATTCAAGACAGAAAAGTTGATATCTCAATGCATGAAGTGGTTTGGAACTAAAAGTATACATTACAATTTTACTCTAAAGTCCTGAATGCAAACCTCATGGAAACATTTTAACATAACTCCCCACATGATCCTGAGATGTTTGACATTTGTTATATCACTCAGGTATTAAAGACAAAAAAGTTGATCTCTCAGTGCATGCTGTACTTTGGCATTGAAAGAAGTATACACTTCAATTTTACTCAAATGTACTGACTGCAAACCTTATGGAAACATCTAAACATAACTCCCCACATGATCCTGAGATGTTTGAAATCTGTTATATCACTCAGGTATTCAACACAAAAAAGTTGATTTCTCTCTGCATGCAATGCTTTGGCACTAAAAGTATATATTTCAATTTTACTCTGAAGTACTAAATGCAACCCTTATGGAAACATCTAAACATAACTCCCCACATGATCCTGAGATGTTTGACACCAGTTATATCATTCAGGTATTCAAGATAAAAAAGTTGATTTCTCAGTGCATACTGTGCTTTGGCATTGAATGAAGCATACATTTCAATTTTACTCAAAGGTACTGACTGCAAACCTTATGGAGTCATCATAATATACTCTCCACATGATCCTGAGATGTTTGACAGTTGTTATATCACTCAGCTATTCAAGACAAAAAAGTTGATATCTCAATGCATGATGTGCTTTGGAACTAAAAGTATACATTACAATTTTACTCTAAATTCCTCAATGCAAACCTTATGGAAATATCTAAACATAACTCCCCACATGATCCTGAGATGTTTGACACCGGTTATATCATTCAGGTATTCAAGATAAAAAAGTTGATTCTCAGTGCATACTGTGCTTTGGGATTGAATGAAGCATACATTTCAATTTTACTCAAAGGTGCTGACTGCAAACCTTATGGAGTCATCTTAATATAACTCTCCACATGATCCTGAGATGTTTGGCAGTTGTTATATCACTCAGCTATTCAAGACAAAAAAGTTGATATCTCAATGCATAATGTGCTTTGGAACTAAAAGGATACATTACAATTTTACTCTAAATTCCTCAATGCAAACCTTATGGAAATATCTAAACATAACACCCCACATGATCCTGAGATGCTTGACATTTGTTATATCACTCAGGTATTCGAGACAGAAAAGTTGATTTCTCTCAGCATGCAATGCTTTGGCACTAAAAGAATATATTTCAATTTTACTATGAAGTACTGAATGCAAACCTTTTGGAAACATGTTAACATCACTCCCCAAATGTTCCTGAACTGTTTGACACCTGTTACATCTCTCAGGTATTCAAGATAAAAAAGATGATTTCTCAGTGCATACTGTGCTTTGGCATTGAATGAAGCATACATTTCAATTTTACTCAAAGGTACTGACTGCAAACCTTATGGAGTCATCTGAATGTAACTCTCCACATGATCCTGAGCTGTTTAATAGTTGTTATATCACTCAGGTATTCAAGACAAAAAAGTTGATTTCTCCACGCATGAAGTGCTTTGGAACTTTAAGTATATATTTCAATTTTACTCTAAATTCCTCAATGCAAACCTTATGGAAACATCTAAACATAACTCCCCACAGTATCCTGAGATGTTTGACACCGGTTATATCACTCAGGTATTCAAAATAAAAAAAGTGATTTCTCAGCGCATACTGCGCTTTGGAATTGAAAGAAGTATACACTAAAATTTTACTCAAAGGTACTGACTGCAAACCTTATGGAGGCTCTTAATATAACTCTCCACATGATCCTGAGATGTTTGGCAGTTGTTATATCACTCAGCTATTCAAGACAGAAAAGTTGATATCTCAATGCATGAAGTGGTTTGGAACTAAAAGTATACATTACAATTTTACTCTAAATTCCTGAAGGCAAACATTATGGAAACATCTAAACATAACTCCCCACGTGATCCTGAGATGTTTGACACCGGTTATATCACTCAGCTATTCAAGATAAAAAAGTTGATTTCTCAGTGCATACTGTGCTTTGGCATTGAATGAAGCATACATTTCAATTTTACTCAAAGGTACTGACTGCAAACCTTATGGAGTCATCTTAATATAACTCTCCACATGATCCTGAGATGTTTGACAGTTGTTATATCACTCAGGTATTCAAGACAAAAAAGTTGATTTCTCAACACATGAAGTGCGTTGGAACTTAAAGTATATATTTCAATTTTACTCTAAATTCCTCAATGCAAACCTTATGGAAACATCTAAACATAACTCCCCACATGATCCTGAGATGTTTGACACCGGTTATATCATTCAGGTATTCAAGATAAAAAAGTTGATTTCTCAGTGCATACTGTGCTTTGGCATTGAATGAAGCATACATTTTAAATTTACTCAAAGGTACTGACTGCAAACCATATGGAGACATCTTAATATAACTCTCCACATGATCCTGAGATGTTTGGCAGTTGTTATATCACTCTGCTATTCAAGACAAAAAAGTTGATATCTCAATGCATGATGTGCTTTGGAACTAAAAGGATACATTACAATTTTACTCTAAATTCCTCAATGCAAACCTTATGAAAATATCTAAACATAACACCCCACATGATCCTGAGATGCTTGACATTTGTTATATCACTCAGGTATTCGAGACAGAAAAGTTGATTTCTCTCAGCATGCAATGCTTTGGCACTAAAAGAATATATTTCAATTTTACTATGAAGTACTGAATGCAAACCTTTTGGAAACATGTTAACATCACTCCCCAAATGTTCCTGAACTGTTTGACACCTGTTACATCTCTCAGGTATTCAAGATAAAAAAGATAATTTCTCAGTGCATACTGTGCTTTGGCATTGAATGAAGCATACATTTTAAATTTACTCAAAGGTACTGACTGCAAACCATATGGAGACATCTTAATATAACTCTCCACATGATCCTGAGATGTTTGGCAGTTGTTATATCACTCTGCTATTCAAGACAAAAAAGTTGATCTCTCAATGCATGAAGCGGTTTGGAACTAACAGTATATATATCAATTTTACTCTAAATTTCTCAATGCAAACCTTATGCAAACATCTAATCATAAGTCCCTGCATGATCCTGAGATGTTTGACTCCGGTTATATCACTCAGGTATTCAAGACAAAAAAGTTGATTTCTCAACGCATGTAGGGCTTTGGAACTTTAAGTATATATTTCAATTTTACTCTAAATTCCTCAATGCAAACCTTATGGAAACATCTAAACATAACTCCCCACAGTATCCTGAGATGTTTGACACCGGTTATATCACTCAGGTATTCAAAATAAAAAAAGTGATTTCTCAGTGCTTACTGCGCTTTGGAATTGAAAGAAGTATACACTACAATTTTACTCAAAGGTACTGACCTCAAACCTTATGGAGGCTCTTAATATAACTCTCCACATGATCCTGAGATGTTTGGCAGTTGTTATATCACTCAGCTATTCAAGACAGAAAAGTTGATATCTCAATGCATGAAGTGGTTTGGAACTAAAAGTATACATTACAATTTTACTCTAAATTCCTGAAGGCAAACATTATGGAAACATCTAAACATAACTCCCCACGTGATCCTGAGATGTTTGACACCGGTTATATCATTCAGGTATTCAAGATAAAAAAGTTGATTTCTCAGAGCATACTGTGCTTTGGCATTGAATGAAGCATACATTTTAAATTTACTCAAAGGTACTGACTGCAAACCATATGGAGACATCTTAATATAACTCTCCACATGATCCTGAGATGTTTGGCAGTTGTTATATCACTCTGCTATTCAAGACAAAAAAGTTGATCTCTCAATGCGTGAAGCGGTTTGGAACTAACAGTATATATATCAATTTTACTCTAAATTTCTCAATGCAAACCTTATGCAAACATCTAATCATATGTCCCTGCATGATCCTGAGATGATTGACTCCGGTTATATCACTCAGGTATTCAAGATAAAAAAGTTGATTTCTCAGTGCATACTGTGATTTGGCATTGAATGAAGCATACATTTCAATTTTACTCAAAGGTACTGACTGCAAACCTTATGGAAATATCTAAACATAACTCCCCAAATGATCCTGAGTTGTTTGACATTTGTTATATCACTCAGGTATTCAAAACAAAAAATTTGATTTCTCAGTGCATGCAATGCTTTGGCAGTAAAAGTATATATTTCAATTTTACTCTGAAGTACTGAATGCCAACCTTATGGAAAGATGTTAACATCACTCTCCACATGATTCTGAGATGCTTGACACCTGTTACATCACTCAGGTACTCAGGATAAAAAAGTTGATTTCTCATTGCATACAGTGCTTTGGCATTGAAAGAAGCATACATTTCAATTTTACTCAAAGATACTGACTGCAAACCTTATGGAGACATCTTAATATAACTCTACACATTATCCTGAGATGTCTGACAGCTGTTATATCACTCAGCTATTCAAGACAAAAGAGTTGATTTTTCAGTGCATGCAATGCTTTGGCACTAAAGGCATATATTTCAATTTTACTCAAAGGTACTGACTGCAAACCTTATGGAGACATCTTAATATAAATCTCGACATGATCCTGAGAAGTTTGACAGCTGTTATATCACTCAGCTATTCAAGACAAAAAACTTGATTTCTCAGTGCATGCTGTACTTTGGTATTCAAAGAAGTATACACTTCAATTTTACTCAAAGGTACTGACTGCAAACCTTATGGACTCATCTTAATATAACTCTCCACATGATCCTGAGATGATTGGCAGTTGTTATATCACTCAGCTATTCAAGACAAAAAAGTTGATATCTCAATGCATGAAGTGCTTTGGAACTAAAAGAATATATTTCAATTTTACTCTAAAGTCCTGAATGCAAACCTCATGGAAACATTTTAACATAACTCCCCACATGATCCTGAGATGTTTGACATTTGTTATATCACTCAGGTATTAAAGACAAAAAAGTTGATCTCTCAGTGCATGCTGTACTTTGGCATTGAAAGAAGTATACACTTCAATTTTACTCAAATGTACTGACTGCAAACCTTATGGAAACATCTAAACATAACTCCCCACATGATCCTGAGATGTTTGAAATCTGTTATATCACTCAGGTATTCAACACAAAAAAGTTGATTTCTCTCTGCATGCAATGCTTTGGCACTAAAAGTATATATTTCAATTTTACTCTGAACTACTAAATGCAACCCTTATGGAAACATCTAAACATAACTCCCCACATGATCCTGAGATGTTTGACACCAGTTATATCATTCAGGTATTCAAGATAAAAAAGTTGATTTCTCAGTGCATACTGTGCTTTGGCATTGAATGAAGCATACATTTCAATTTTACTCAAAGGTACTGACTGCAAACCTTATGGAGTCATCATAATATAACTCTCCACATGATCCTGAGATGTTTGACAGTTGTTATATCACTCAGCTATTCAAGACAAAAAAGTTGATATCTCAATGCATGATGTGCTTTGGAACTAAAAGTATACATTACAATTTTACTCTAAATTCCTCAATGCAAACCTTATGGAAATATCTAAACATAACTCCCCACATGATCCTGAGATGTTTGACATTTGTTATATCACTCAGGTATTCGAGACAAAAAATTTGATTTCTCAGTGCATGCAATGCTTTGGCAGTAAAAGTATATATTTCAATTTTACTCTGAAGTACTGAATGCCAACCTTATGGAAAGATGTTAACATCACTCTCCACATGATTCTGAGATGTTTGACACCTGTTACATCACTCAGGTACTCAGGATAAAGAAGTTGATTTCTCATTGCATACAGTGCTTTGGCATTGAAAGAAGCATACATTTCAATTTTACTCAAAGGTACTGACTGCAAACCTTATGGAGTCATCTGAATATAACTCTCCACATGATCCTGAGATGTTTAATAGTTGTTATATCACTCAGGTATTCAAGACAAAAAAGTTGATATCTCAATGCATGATGTGCTTTGGAACTAAAAGGATACATTACAATTTTACTCTAAATTCCTCAATGCAAACCTTATGAAAATATCTAAACATAACACCCCACATGATCCTGAGATGCTTGACATTTGTTATATCACTCAGGTATTCGAGACAGAAAAGTTGATTTCTCTCAGCATGCAATGCTTTGGCACTAAAAGAATATATTTCAATTTTACTATGAAGTACTGAATGCAAACCTTTTGGAAACATGTTAACATCACTCCCCAAATGTTCCTGAACTGTTTGACACCTGTTACATCTCTCAGGTATTCAAGATAAAAAAGATAATTTCTCAGTGCATACTGTGCTTTGGCATTGAATGAAGCATACATTTTAAATTTACTCAAAGGTACTGACTGCAAACCATATGGAGACATCTTAATATAACTCTCCACATGATCCTGAGATGTTTGGCAGTTGTTATATCACTCTGCTATTCAAGACAAAAAAGTTGATCTCTCAATGCATGAAGCGGTTTGGAACTAACAGTATATATATCAATTTTACTCTAAATTTCTCAATGCAAACCTTATGCAAACATCTAATCATAAGTCCCTGCATGATCCTGAGATGTTTGACTCCGGTTATATCACTCAGGTATTCAAGACAAAAAAGTTGATTTCTCAACGCATGTAGGGCTTTGGAACTTTAAGTATATATTTCAATTTTACTCTAAATTCCTCAATGCAAACCTTATGGAAACATCTAAACATAACTCCCCACAGTATCCTGAGATGTTTGACACCGGTTATATCACTCAGGTATTCAAAATAAAAAAAGTGATTTCTCAGTGCATACTGCGCTTTGGAATTGAAAGAAGTATACACTACAATTTTACTCAAAGGTACTGACCTCAAACCTTATGGAGGCTCTTAATATAACTCTCCACATGATCCTGAGATGTTTGGCAGTTGTTATATCACTCAGCTATTCAAGACAGAAAAGTTGATATCTCAATGCATGAAGTGGTTTGGAACTAAAAGTATACATTACAATTTTACTCTAAATTCCTGAAGGCAAACATTATGGAAACATCTAAACATAACTCCCCACGTGATCCTGAGATGTTTGACACCGGTTATATCACTCAGCTATTCAAGATAAAAAAGTTGATTTCTCAGTGCATACTGTGCTTTGGCATTGAATGAAGCATACATTTCAATTTTACTCAAAGGTACTGACTGCAAACCTTATGGAGTCATCTTAATATAACTCTCCACATGATCCTGAGATGTTTGACAGTTGTTATATCACTCAGGTATTCAAGACAAAAAAGTTGATTTCTCAACACATGAAGTGCTTTGGAACTTAAAGTATATATTTCAATTTTACTCTAAATTCCTCAATGCAAACCTTATGGAAACATCTAAACATAACTCCCCACATGATCCTGAGATGTTTGACACCGGTTATATCATTCAGGTATTCAAGATAAAAAAGTTGATTTCTCAGAGCATACTGTGCTTTGGCATTGAATGAAGCATACATTTTAAATTTACCTAAAGGTACTGACTGCAAACCATATGGAGACATCTTAATATAACTCTCCACATGATCCTGAGATGTTTGGCAGTTGTTATATCACTCTGCTATTCAAGACAAAAAAGTTGATCTCTCAATGCGTGAAGCGGTTTGGAACTAACAGTATATATATCAATTTTACTCTAAATTTCTCAATGCAAACCTTATGCAAACATCTAATCATATGTCCCTGCATGATCCTGAGATGATTGACTCCGGTTATATCACTCAGGTATTCAAGATAAAAAAGTTGATTTCTCAGTGCATACTGTGATTTGGCATTGAATGAAGCATACATTTCAATTTTACTCAAAGGTACTGACTGCAAACCTTATGGAAATATCTAAACATAACTCCCCAAATGATCCTGAGTTGTTTGACATTTGTTATATCACTCAGGTATTCAAAACAAAAAATTTGATTTCTCAGTGCATGCAATGCTTTGGCAGTAAAAGTATATATTTCAATTTTACTCTGAAGTACTGAATGCCAACCTTATGGAAAGATGTTAACATCACTCTCCACATGATTCTGAGATGCTTGACACCTGTTACATCACTCAGGTACTCAGGATAAAAAAGTTGATTTCTCATTGCATACAGTGCTTTGGCATTGAAAGAAGCATACATTTCAATTTTACTCAAAGATACTGACTGCAAACCTTATGGAGACATCTTAATATAACTCTACACATTATCCTGAGATGTCTGACAGCTGTTATATCACTCAGCTATTCAAGACAAAAGAGTTGATTTTTCAGTGCATGCAATGCTTTGGCACTAAAGGCATATATTTCAATTTTACTCAAAGGTACTGACTGCAAACCTTATGGAGACATCTTAATATAAATCTCGACATGATCCTGAGAAGTTTGACAGCTGTTATATCACTCAGCTATTCAAGACAAAAAACTTGATTTCTCAGTGCATGCTGTACTTTGGTATTGAAAGAAGTATACACTTCAATTTTACTCAAAGGTACTGACTGCAAACCTTATGGACTCATCTTAATATAACTCTCCACATGATCCTGAGATGATTGGCAGTTGTTATATCACTCAGCTATTCAAGACAAAAAAGTTGATATCTCAATGCATGAAGTGCTTTGGAACTAAAAGAATATATTTCAATTTTACTCTAAAGTCCTGAATGCAAACCTCATGGAAACATTTTAACATAACTCCCCACATGATCCTGAGATGTTTGACATTTGTTATATCACTCAGGTATTAAAGACAAAAAAGTTGATCTCTCAGTGCATGCTGTACTTTGGCATTGAAAGAAGTATACACTTCAATTTTACTCAAATGTACTGACTGCAAACCTTATGGAAACATCTAAACATAACTCCCCACATGATCCTGAGATGTTTGAAATCTGTTATATCACTCAGGTATTCAACACAAAAAAGTTGATTTCTCTCTGCATGCAATGCTTTGGCACTAAAAGTATATATTTCAATTTTACTCTGAAGTACTAAATGCAACCCTTATGGAAACATCTAAACATAACTCCCCACATGATCCTGAGATGTTTGACACCAGTTATATCATTCAGGTATTCAAGATAAAAAAGTTGATTTCTCAGTGCATACTGTGCTTTGGCATTGAATGAAGCATACATTTCAATTTTACTCAAAGGTACTGACTGCAAACCTTATGGAGTCATCATAATATAACTCTCCACATGATCCTGAGATGTTTGACAGTTGTTATATCACTCAGCTATTCAAGACAAAAAAGTTGATATCTCAATGCATGATGTGCTTTGGAACTAAAAGTATACATTACAATTTTACTCTAAATTCCTCAATGCAAACCTTATGGAAATATCTAAACATAACTCCCCACATGATCCTGAGATGTTTGACATTTGTTATATCACTCAGGTATTCGAGACAAAAAATTTGATTTCTCAGTGCATGCAATGCTTTGGCAGTAAAAGTATATATTTCAATTTTACTCTGAAGTACTGAATGCCAACCTTATGGAAAGATGTTAACATCACTCTCCACATGATTCTGAGATGTTTGACACCTGTTACATCACTCAGGTACTCAGGATAAAGAAGTTGATTTCTCATTGCATACAGTGCTTTGGCATTGAAAGAAGCATACATTTCAATTTTACTCAAAGGTACTGACTGCAAACCTTATGGAGTCATCTGAATATAACTCTCCACATGATCCTGAGATGTTTAATAGTTGTTATATCACTCAGGTATTCAAGACAAAAAAGTTGATTTCTCAACGCATGAAGTGCTTTGGAACTTAAAGTATATATTTCAATTTTACTCTAAATTCCTCAATGCAAACCTTATGGAAACATCTAAACATAACTCCCCACAGTATCCTGAGATGTTTGACACCGGTTATATCACTCAGGTATTCAAAATAAAAAAAGTGATTTCTCAGCGCATACTGCGCTTTGGAATTGAAAGAAGTATACACTAAAATTTTACTCAAAGGTACTGACTGCAAACCTTATGGAGGCTCTTAATATAACTCTCCACATGATCCTGAGATGTTTGGCAGTTGTTATATCACTCAGCTATTCAAGACAGAAAAGTTGATATCTCAATGCATGAAGTGGTTTGGAACTAAAAGTATACATTACAATTTTACTCTAAATTCCTGAAGGCAAACATTATGGAAACATCTAAACATAACTCCCCACGTGATCCTGAGATGTTTGACACCGGTTATATCACTCAGCTATTCAAGATAAAAAAGTTGATTTCTCAGTGCATACTGTGCTTTGGCATTGAATGAAGCATACATTTCAATTTTACTCAAAGGTACTGACTGCAAACCTTATGGAGTCATCTTAATATAACTCTCCACATGATCCTGAGATGTTTGACAGTTGTTATATCACTCAGGTATTCAAG
The DNA here is from genome assembly GCF_030028105.1 of Mobula birostris. Lineage (NCBI taxonomy): Eukaryota > Metazoa > Chordata > Chondrichthyes > Myliobatiformes > Myliobatidae > Mobula > Mobula birostris. The sequence goes on along the minus strand of NW_027278396.1, from coordinate 49,249 downwards.
ACAAAAAAGTTGATTTCTCAACACATGAAGTGCGTTGGAACTTAAAGTATATATTTCAATTTTACTCTAAATTCCTCAATGCAAACCTTATGGAAACATCTAAACATAACTCCCCACATGATCCTGAGATGTTTGACACCGGTTATATCATTCAGGTATTCAAGATAAAAAAGTTGATTTCTCAGTGCATACTGTGCTTTGGCATTGAATGAAGCATACATTTTAAATTTACTCAAAGGTACTGACTGCAAACCATATGGAGACATCTTAATATAACTCTCCACATGATCCTGAGATGTTTGGCAGTTGTTATATCACTCTGCTATTCAAGACAAAAAAGTTGATATCTCAATGCATGATGTGCTTTGGAACTAAAAGGATACATTACAATTTTACTCTAAATTCCTCAATGCAAACCTTATGAAAATATCTAAACATAACACCCCACATGATCCTGAGATGCTTGACATTTGTTATATCACTCAGGTATTCGAGACAGAAAAGTTGATTTCTCTCAGCATGCAATGCTTTGGCACTAAAAGAATATATTTCAATTTTACTATGAAGTACTGAATGCAAACCTTTTGGAAACATGTTAACATCACTCCCCAAATGTTCCTGAACTGTTTGACACCTGTTACATCTCTCAGGTATTCAAGATAAAAAAGATAATTTCTCAGTGCATACTGTGCTTTGGCATTGAATGAAGCATACATTTTAAATTTACTCAAAGGTACTGACTGCAAACCATATGGAGACATCTTAATATAACTCTCCACATGATCCTGAGATGTTTGGCAGTTGTTATATCACTCAGCTATTCAAGACAAAAAAGTTGATATCTCAATGCATGAAGCGGTTTGGAACTAACAGTATATATATCAATTTTACTCTAAATTTCTCAATGCAAACCTTATGCAAACATCTAATCATAAGTCCCTGCATGATCCTGAGATGTTTGACTCCGGTTATATCACTCAGGTATTCAAGACAAAAAAGTTGATTTCTCAACGCATGTAGGGCTTTGGAACTTTAAGTATATATTTCAATTTTACTCTAAATTCCTCAATGCAAACCTTATGGAAACATCTAAACATAACTCCCCACAGTATCCTGAGATGTTTGACACCGGTTATATCACTCAGGTATTCAAAATAAAAAAAGTGATTTCTCAGTGCATACTGCGCTTTGGAATTGAAAGAAGTATACACTACAATTTTACTCAAAGGTACTGACCTCAAACCTTATGGAGGCTCTTAATATAACTCTCCACATGATCCTGAGATGTTTGGCAGTTGTTATATCACTCAGCTATTCAAGACAGAAAAGTTGATATCTCAATGCATGAAGTGGTTTGGAACTAAAAGTATACATTACAATTTTACTCTAAATTCCTGAAGGCAAACATTATGGAAACATCTAAACATAACTCCCCACGTGATCCTGAGATGTTTGACACCGGTTATATCACTCAGCTATTCAAGATAAAAAAGTTGATTTCTCAGTGCATACTGTGCTTTGGCATTGAATGAAGCATACATTTCAATTTTACTCAAAGGTACTGACTGCAAACCTTATGGAGTCATCTTAATATAACTCTCCACATGATCCTGAGATGTTTGACAGTTGTTATATCACTCAGGTATTCAAGACAAAAAAGTTGATTTCTCAACACATGAAGTGCTTTGGAACTTAAAGTATATATTTCAATTTTACTCTAAATTCCTCAATGCAAACCTTATGGAAACATCTAAACATAACTCCCCACATGATCCTGAGATGTTTGACACCGGTTATATCATTCAGGTATTCAAGATAAAAAAGTTGATTTCTCAGAGCATACTGTGCTTTGGCATTGAATGAAGCATACATTTTAAATTTACCTAAAGGTACTGACTGCAAACCATATGGAGACATCTTAATATAACTCTCCACATGATCCTGAGATGTTTGGCAGTTGTTATATCACTCTGCTATTCAAGACAAAAAAGTTGATCTCTCAATGCGTGAAGCGGTTTGGAACTAACAGTATATATATCAATTTTACTCTAAATTTCTCAATGCAAACCTTATGCAAACATCTAATCATATGTCCCTGCATGATCCTGAGATGATTGACTCCGGTTATATCACTCAGGTATTCAAGATAAAAAAGTTGATTTCTCAGTGCATACTGTGATTTGGCATTGAATGAAGCATACATTTCAATTTTACTCAAAGGTACTGACTGCAAACCTTATGGAAATATCTAAACATAACTCCCCAAATGATCCTGAGTCGTTTGACATTTGTTATATCACTCAGGTATTCAAAACAAAAAATTTGATTTCTCAGTGCATGCAATGCTTTGGCAGTAAAAGTATATATTTCAATTTTACTCTGAAGTACTGAATGCCAACCTTATGGAAAGATGTTAACATCACTCTCCACATGATTCTGAGATGCTTGACACCTGTTACATCACTCAGGTACTCAGGATAAAAAAGTTGATTTCTCATTGCATACAGTGCTTTGGCATTGAAAGAAGCATACATTTCAATTTTACTCAAAGATACTGACTGCAAACCTTATGGAGACATCTTAATATAACTCTACACATTATCCTGAGATGTCTGACAGCTGTTATATCACTCAGCTATTCAAGACAAAAGAGTTGATTTTTCAGTGCATGCAATGCTTTGGCACTAAAGGCATATATTTCAATTTTACTCAAAGGTACTGACTGCAAACCTTATGGAGACATCTTAATATAAATCTCGACATGATCCTGAGAAGTTTGACAGCTGTTATATCACTCAGCTATTCAAGACAAAAAACTTGATTTCTCAGTGCATGCTGTACTTTGGTATTCAAAGAAGTATACACTTCAATTTTACTCAAAGGTACTGACTGCAAACCTTATGGACTCATCTTAATATAACTCTCCACATGATCCTGAGATGATTGGCAGTTGTTATATCACTCAGCTATTCAAGACAAAAAAGTTGATATCTCAATGCATGAAGTGCTTTGGAACTAAAAGAATATATTTCAATTTTACTCTAAAGTCCTGAATGCAAACCTCATGGAAACATTTTAACATAACTCCCCACATGATCCTGAGATGTTTGACATTTGTTATATCACTCAGGTATTAAAGACAAAAAAGTTGATCTCTCAGTGCATGCTGTACTTTGGCATTGAAAGAAGTATACACTTCAATTTTACTCAAATGTACTGACTGCAAACCTTATGGAAACATCTAAACATAACTCCCCACATGATCCTGAGATGTTTGAAATCTGTTATATCACTCAGGTATTCAACACAAAAAAGTTGATTTCTCTCTGCATGCAATGCTTTGGCACTAAAAGTATATATTTCAATTTTACTCTGAACTACTAAATGCAACCCTTATGGAAACATCTAAACATAACTCCCCACATGATCCTGAGATGTTTGACACCAGTTATATCATTCAGGTATTCAAGATAAAAAAGTTGATTTCTCAGTGCATACTGTGCTTTGGCATTGAATGAAGCATACATTTCAATTTTACTCAAAGGTACTGACTGCAAACCTTATGGAGTCATCATAATATAACTCTCCACATGATCCTGAGATGTTTGACAGTTGTTATATCACTCAGCTATTCAAGACAAAAAAGTTGATATCTCAATGCATGATGTGCTTTGGAACTAAAAGTATACATTACAATTTTACTCTAAATTCCTCAATGCAAACCTTATGGAAATATCTAAACATAACTCCCCACATGATCCTGAGATGTTTGACATTTGTTATATCACTCAGGTATTCGAGACAAAAAATTTGATTTCTCAGTGCATGCAATGCTTTGGCAGTAAAAGTATATATTTCAATTTTACTCTGAAGTACTGAATGCCAACCTTATGGAAAGATGTTAACATCACTCTCCACATGATTCTGAGATGTTTGACACCTGTTACATCACTCAGGTACTCAGGATAAAGAAGTTGATTTCTCATTGCATACAGTGCTTTGGCATTGAAAGAAGCATACATTTCAATTTTACTCAAAGGTACTGACTGCAAACCTTATGGAGGCTCTTAATATAACTCTCCACATGATCCTGAGATGTTTGGCAGTTGTTATATCACTCAGCTATTCAAGACAGAAAAGTTGATATCTCAATGCATGAAGTGGTTTGGAACTAAAAGTATACATTACAATTTTACTCTAAATTCCTGAAGGCAAACATTATGGAAACATCTAAACATAACTCCCCACGTGATCCTGAGATGTTTGACACCGGTTATATCACTCAGCTATTCAAGATAAAAAAGTTGATTTCTCAGTGCATACTGTGCTTTGGCATTGAATGAAGCATACATTTCAATTTTACTCAAAGGTACTGACTGCAAACCTTATGGAGTCATCTTAATATAACTCTCCACATGATCCTGAGATGTTTGACAGTTGTTATATCACTCAGGTATTCAAGACAAAAAAGTTGATTTCTCAACACATGAAGTGCGTTGGAACTTAAAGTATATATTTCAATTTTACTCTAAATTCCTCAATGCAAACCTTATGGAAACATCTAAACATAACTCCCCACATGATCCTGAGATGTTTGACACCGGTTATATCATTCAGGTATTCAAGATAAAAAAGTTGATTTCTCAGTGCATACTGTGCTTTGGCATTGAATGAAGCATACATTTTAAATTTACTCAAAGGTACTGACTGCAAACCATATGGAGACATCTTAATATAACTCTCCACATGATCCTGAGATGTTTGGCAGTTGTTATATCACTCTGCTATTCAAGACAAAAAAGTTGATATCTCAATGCATGATGTGCTTTGGAACTAAAAGGATACATTACAATTTTACTCTAAATTCCTCAATGCAAACCTTATGAAAATATCTAAACATAACACCCCACATGATCCTGAGATGCTTGACATTTGTTATATCACTCAGGTATTCGAGACAGAAAAGTTGATTTCTCTCAGCATGCAATGCTTTGGCACTAAAAGAATATATTTCAATTTTACTATGAAGTACTGAATGCAAACCTTTTGGAAACATGTTAACATCACTCCCCAAATGTTCCTGAACTGTTTGACACCTGTTACATCTCTCAGGTATTCAAGATAAAAAAGATAATTTCTCAGTGCATACTGTGCTTTGGCATTGAATGAAGCATACATTTTAAATTTACTCAAAGGTACTGACTGCAAACCATATGGAGACATCTTAATATAACTCTCCACATGATCCTGAGATGTTTGGCAGTTGTTATATCACTCTGCTATTCAAGACAAAAAAGTTGATCTCTCAATGCATGAAGCGGTTTGGAACTAACAGTATATATATCAATTTTACTCTAAATTTCTCAATGCAAACCTTATGCAAACATCTAATCATAAGTCCCTGCATGATCCTGAGATGTTTGACTCCGGTTATATCACTCAGGTATTCAAGACAAAAAAGTTGATTTCTCAACGCATGTAGGGCTTTGGAACTTTAAGTATATATTTCAATTTTACTCTAAATTCCTCAATGCAAACCTTATGGAAACATCTAAACATAACTCCCCACAGTATCCTGAGATGTTTGACACCGGTTATATCACTCAGGTATTCAAAATAAAAAAAGTGATTTCTCAGTGCATACTGCGCTTTGGAATTGAAAGAAGTATACACTACAATTTTACTCAAAGGTACTGACCTCAAACCTTATGGAGGCTCTTAATATAACTCTCCACATGATCCTGAGATGTTTGGCAGTTGTTATATCACTCAGCTATTCAAGACAGAAAAGTTGATATCTCAATGCATGAAGTGGTTTGGAACTAAAAGTATACATTACAATTTTACTCTAAATTCCTGAAGGCAAACATTATGGAAACATCTAAACATAACTCCCCACGTGATCCTGAGATGTTTGACACCAGTTATATCATTCAGGTATTCAAGATAAAAAAGTTGATTTCTCAGTGCATACTGTGCTTTGGCATTGAATGAAGCATACATTTCAATTTTACTCAAAGGTACTGACTGCAAACCTTATGGAGTCATCATAATATAACTCTCCACATGATCCTGAGATGTTTGACAGTTGTTATATCACTCAGCTATTTAAGACAAAAAAGTTGATATCTCAATGCATGATGTGCTTTGGAACTAAAAGTATACATTACAATTTTACTCTAAATTCCTCAATGCAAACCTTATGGAAATATCTAAACATAACTCCCCACATGATCCTGAGATGTTTGACATTTGTTATATCACTCAGGTATTCGAGACAAAAAATTTGATTTCTCAGTGCATGCAATGCTTTGGCAGTAAAAGTATATATTTCAATTTTACTCTGAAGTACTGAATGCCAACCTTATGGAAAGATGTTAACATCACTCTCCACATGATTCTGAGATGTTTGACACCTGTTACATCACTCAGGTACTCAGGATAAAGAAGTTGATTTCTCATTGCATACAGTGCTTTGGCATTGAAAGAAGCATACATTTCAATTTTACTCAAAGGTACTGACTGCAAACCTTATGGAGTCATCTGAATATAACTCTCCACATGATCCTGAGATGTTTAATAGTTGTTATATCACTCAGGTATTCAAGACAAAAAAGTTGATTTCTCAACGCATGAAGTGCTTTGGAACTTAAAGTATATATTTCAATTTTACTCTAAATTCCTCAATGCAAACCTTATGGAAACATCTAAACATAACTCCCCACAGTATCCTGAGATGTTTGACACCGGTTATATCACTCAGGTATTCAAAATAAAAAAAGTGATATCTCAGCGCATACTGCGCTTTGGAATTGAAAGAAGTATACACTAAAATTTTACTCAAAGGTACTGACTGCAAACCTTATGGAGGCTCTTAATATAACTCTCCACATGATCCTGAGATGTTTGGCAGTTGTTATATCACTCAGCTATTCAAGACAGAAAAGTTGATATCTCAATGCATGAAGTGGTTTGGAACTAAAAGTATACATTACAATTTTACTCTAAATTCCTGAAGGCAAACATTATGGAAACATCTAAACATAACTCCCCACGTGATCCTGAGATGTTTGACACCGGTTATATCACTCAGCTATTCAAGATAAAAAAGTTGATTTCTCAGTGCATACTGTGCTTTGGCATTGAATGAAGCATACATTTCAATTTTACTCAAAGGTACTGACTGCAAACCTTATGGAGTCATCTTAATATAACTCTCCACATGATCCTGAGATGTTTGACAGTTGTTATATCACTCAGGTATTCAAGACAAAAAAGTTGATTTCTCAACACATGAAGTGCGTTGGAACTTAAAGTATATATTTCAATTTTACTCTAAATTCCTCAATGCAAACCTTATGGAAACATCTAAACATAACTCCCCACATGATCCTGAGATGTTTGACACCGGTTATATCATTCAGGTATTCAAGATAAAAAAGTTGATTTCTCAGTGCATACTGTGCTTTGGCATTGAATGAAGCATACATTTTAAATTTACTCAAAGGTACTGACTGCAAACCATATGGAGACATCTTAATATAACTCTCCACATGATCCTGAGATGTTTGGCAGTTGTTATATCACTCTGCTATTCAAGACAAAAAAGTTGATATCTCAATGCATGATGTGCTTTGGAACTAAAAGGATACATTACAATTTTACTCTAAATTCCTCAATGCAAACCTTATGAAAATATCTAAACATAACACCCCACATGATCCTGAGATGCTTGACATTTGTTATATCACTCAGGTATTCGAGACAGAAAAGTTGATTTCTCTCAGCATGCAATGCTTTGGCACTAAAAGAATATATTTCAATTTTACTATGAAGTACTGAATGCAAACCTTTTGGAAACATGTTAACATCACTCCCCAAATGTTCCTGAACTGTTTGACACCTGTTACATCTCTCAGGTATTCAAGATAAAAAAGATAATTTCTCAGTGCATACTGTGCTTTGGCATTGAATGAAGCATACATTTTAAATTTACTCAAAGGTACTGACTGCAAACCATATGGAGACATCTTAATATAACTCTCCACATGATCCTGAGATGTTTGGCAGTTGTTATATCACTCTGCTATTCAAGACAAAAAAGTTGATCTCTCAATGCATGAAGCGGTTTGGAACTAACAGTATATATATCAATTTTACTCTAAATTTCTCAATGCAAACCTTATGCAAACATCTAATCATAAGTCCCTGCATGATCCTGAGATGTTTGACTCCGGTTATATCACTCAGGTATTCAAGACAAAAAAGTTGATTTCTCAACGCATGTAGGGCTTTGGAACTTTAAGTATATATTTCAATTTTACTCTAAATTCCTCAATGCAAACCTTATGGAAACATCTAAACATAACTCCCCACAGTATCCTGAGATGTTTGACACCGGTTATATCACTCAGGTATTCAAAATAAAAAAAGTGATTTCTCAGTGCATACTGCGCTTTGGAATTGAAAGAAGTATACACTACAATTTTACTCAAAGGTACTGACCTCAAACCTTATGGAGGCTCTTAATATAACTCTCCACATGATCCTGAGATGTTTGGCAGTTGTTATATCACTCAGCTATTCAAGACAGAAAAGTTGATATCTCAATGCATGAAGTGGTTTGGAACTAAAAGTATACATTACAATTTTACTCTAAATTCCTGAAGGCAAACATTATGGAAACATCTAAACATAACTCCCCACGTGATCCTGAGATGTTTGACACCGGTTATATCACTCAGCTATTCAAGATAAAAAAGTTGATTTCTCAGTGCATACTGTGCTTTGGCATTGAATGAAGCATACATTTCAATTTTACTCAAAGGTACTGACTGCAAACCTTATGGAGTCATCTTAATATAACTCTCCACATGATCCTGAGATGTTTGACAGTTGTTATATCACTCAGGTATTCAAGACAAAAAAGTTGATTTCTCAACACATGAAGTGCTTTGGAACTTAAAGTATATATTTCAATTTTACTCTAAATTCCTCAATGCAAACCTTATGGAAACATCTAAACATAACTCCCCACATGATCCTGAGATGTTTGACACCGGTTATATCATTCAGGTATTCAAGATAAAAAAGTTGATTTCTCAGAGCATACTGTGCTTTGGCATTGAATGAAGCATACATTTTAAATTTACTCAAAGGTACTGACTGCAAACCATATGGAGACATCTTAATATAACTCTCCACATGATCCTGAGATGTTTGGCAGTTGTTATATCACTCTGCTATTCAAGACAAAAAAGTTGATCTCTCAATGCGTGAAGCGGTTTGGAACTAACAGTATATATATCAATTTTACTCTAAATTTCTCAATGCAAACCTTATGCAAACATCTAATCATATGTCCCTGCATGATCCTGAGATGATTGACTCCGGTTATATCACTCAGGTATTCAAGATAAAAAAGTTGATTTCTCAGTGCATACTGTGATTTGGCATTGAATGAAGCATACATTTCAATTTTACTCAAAGGTACTGACTGCAAACCTTATGGAAATATCTAAACATAACTCCCCAAATGATCCTGAGTCGTTTGACATTTGTTATATCACTCAGGTATTCAAAACAAAAAATTTGATTTCTCAGTGCATGCAATGCTTTGGCAGTAAAAGTATATATTTCAATTTTACTCTGAAGTACTGAATGCCAACCTTATGGAAAGATGTTAACATCACTCTCCACATGATTCTGAGATGCTTGACACCTGTTACATCACTCAGGTACTCAGGATAAAAAAGTTGATTTCTCATTGCATACAGTGCTTTGGCATTGAAAGAAGCATACATTTCAATTTTACTCAAAGATACTGACTGCAAACCTTATGGAGACATCTTAATATAACTCTACACATTATCCTGAGATGTCTGACAGCTGTTATATCACTCAGCTATTCAAGACAAAAGAGTTGATTTTTCAGTGCATGCAATGCTTTGGCACTAAAGGCATATATTTCAATTTTACTCAAAGGTACTGACTGCAAACCTTATGGAGACATCTTAATATAAATCTCGACATGATCCTGAGAAGTTTGACAGCTGTTATATCACTCAGCTATTCAAGACAAAAAACTTGATTTCTCAGTGCATGCTGTACTTTGGTATTCAAAGAAGTATACACTTCAATTTTACTCAAAGGTACTGACTGCAAACCTTATGGACTCATCTTAATATAACTCTCCACATGATCCTGAGATGATTGGCAGTTGTTATATCACTCAGCTATTCAAGACAAAAAAGTTGATATCTCAATGCATGAAGTGCTTTGGAACTAAAAGAATATATTTCAATTTTACTCTAAAGTCCTGAATGCAAACCTCATGGAAACATTTTAACATAACTCCCCACATGATCCTGAGATGTTTGACATTTGTTATATCACTCAGGTATTAAAGACAAAAAAGTTGATCTCTCAGTGCATGCTGTACTTTGGCATTGAAAGAAGTATACACTTCAATTTTACTCAAATGTACTGACTGCAAACCTTATGGAAACATCTAAACATAACTCCCCACATGATCCTGAGATGTTTGAAATCTGTTATATCACTCAGGTATTCAACACAAAAAAGTTGATTTCTCTCTGCATGCAATGCTTTGGCACTAAAAGTATATATTTCAATTTTACTCTGAACTACTAAATGCAACCCTTATGGAAACATCTAAACATAACTCCCCACATGATCCTGAGATGTTTGACACCAGTTATATCATTCAGGTATTCAAGATAAAAAAGTTGATTTCTCAGTGCATACTGTGCTTTGGCATTGAATGAAGCATACATTTCAATTTTACTCAAAGGTACTGACTGCAAACCTTATGGAGTCATCATAATATAACTCTCCACATGATCCTGAGATGTTTGACAGTTGTTATATCACTCAGCTATTCAAGACAAAAAAGTTGATATCTCAATGCATGATGTGCTTTGGAACTAAAAGTATACATTACAATTTTACTCTAAATTCCTCAATGCAAACCTTATGGAAATATCTAAACATAACTCCCCACATGATCCTGAGATGTTTGACATTTGTTATATCACTCAGGTATTCGAGACAAAAAATTTGATTTCTCAGTGCATGCAATGCTTTGGCAGTAAAAGTATATATTTCAATTTTACTCTGAAGTACTGAATGCCAACCTTATGGAAAGATGTTAACATCACTCTCCACATGATTCTGAGATGTTTGACACCTGTTACATCACTCAGGTACTCAGGATAAAGAAGTTGATTTCTCATTGCATACAGTGCTTTGGCATTGAAAGAAGCATACATTTCAATTTTACTCAAAGGTACTGACTGCAAACCTTATGGAGTCATCTGAATATAACTCTCCACATGATCCTGAGATGTTTAATAGTTGTTATATCACTCAGGTATTCAAGACAAAAAAGTTGATTTCTCAACGCATGAAGTGCTTTGGAACTTAAAGTATATATTTCAATTTTACTCTAAATTCCTCAATGCAAACCTTATGGAAACATCTAAACATAACTCCCCACAGTATCCTGAGATGTTTGACACCGGTTATATCACTCAGGTATTCAAAATAAAAAAAGTGATTTCTCAGTGCATACTGCGCTTTGGAATTGAAAGAAGTATACACTACAATTTTACTCAAAGGTACTGACTGCAAACCTTATGGAGGCTCTTAATATAACTCTCCACATGATCCTGAGATGTTTGGCAGTTGTTATATCACTCAGCTATTCAAGACAGAAAAGTTGATATGTCAATGCATGAAGTGGTTTGGAACTAAAAGTATACATTACAATTTTACTCTAAATTCCTGAAGGCAAACATTATGCAAACATCTAAACATAACTCCCCACGTGATCCTGAGATGTTTGACACCGGTTATATCACTCAGCTATTCAAGATAAAAAAGTTGATTTCTCAGTGCATACTGTGCTTTGGCATTGAATGAAGCATACATTTCAATTTTACTCAAAGGTACTGACTGCAAACCTTATGGAAACATCTAAACATAACTCCCCACATGATCCTGAGATGTTTGAAATCTGTTATATCACTCAGGTATTCAACACAAAAAAGTTGATTTCTCTCTGCATGCAATGCTTTGGCACTAAAAGTATATATTTCAATTTTACTCTGAAGTACTAAATGCAACCCTTATGGAAACATCTAAACATAACTCCCCACATGATCCTGAGATGTTTGACACCAGTTATATCATTCAGGTATTCAAGATAAAAAAGTTGATTTCTCAGTGCATACTGTGCTTTGGCATTGAATGAAGCATACATTTCAATTTTACTCAAAGGTACTGACTGCAAACCTTATGGAGTCATCATAATATAACTCTCCACATGATCCTGAGATGTTTGACAGTTGTTATATCACTCAGCTATTCAAGACAAAAAAGTTGATATCTGAATGCATGATGTGCTTTGGAACTAAAAGTATACATTACAATTTCACTCTAAATTCCTCAATGCAAACCTTATGGAAATATCTAAACATAACTCCCCACATGATCCTGAGATGTTTGACATTTGTTATATCACTCAGGTATTCGAGACAAAAAAGTTGATTTCTCTCAGCATGCAATGCTTTGGCACTAAAAGAATATATTTCAATTTTACTATGAAGTACTGAATGCAAACCTTTTGGAAACATGTTAACATCACTCCCCAAATGTTCCTGAACTGTTTGACACCTGTTACAACTCTCAGGTATTCAAGATAAAAAAGATGATTTCTCAGTGCATACTGTGCTTTGGCATTGAATGAAGCATACATTTCAATTTTACTCAAAGGTACTGACTGCAAACCTTATGGAGTCATCTGAATATAACTCTCCACATGATCCTGAGATGTTTAATAGTTGTTATATCACTCAGCTATTCAAGACAAAAAAGTTGATATCTGAATGCATGATGTGCTTTGGAACTAAAAGTATACATTACAATTTTACTCTAAAGTCCTGAATGCAAACCTCATGGAAACATTTTAACATAACTCCCCACATGATCCTGAGATGTTTGACATTTGTTATATCACTCAGGTATTAAAGACAAAAAAGTTGATCTCTCAGTGCATGCTGTACTTTGGCATTGAAAGAAGTATACACTTCAATTTTACTCAAATGTACTGACTGCAAACCTTATGGAAACATCTAAACATAACTCCCCACATGATCCTGAGATGTTTGAAATCTGTTATATCACTCAGGTATTCAACACAAAAAAGTTGATTTCTCTCTGCATGCAATGCTTTGGCACTAAAAGTATATATTTCAATTTTACTCTGAACTACTAAATGCAACCCTTATGGAAACATCTAAACATAACTCCCCACATGATCCTGAGATGTTTGACACCAGTTATATCATTCAGGTATTCAAGATAAAAAAGTTGATTTCTCAGTGCATACTGTGCTTTGGCATTGAATGAAGCATACATTTCAATTTTACTCAAAGGTACTGACTGCAAACCTTATGGAGTCATCATAATATACTCTCCACATGATCCTGAGATGTTTGACAGTTGTTATATCACTCAGCTATTCAAGACAAAAAAGTTGATATCTCAATGCATGATGTGCTTTGGAACTAAAAGTATACATTACAATTTTACTCTAAATTCCTCAATGCAAACCTTATGGAAATATCTAAACATAACTCCCCACATGATCCTGAGATGTTTGACACCGGTTATATCATTCAGGTATTCAAGATAAAAAAGTTGATTCTCAGTGCATACTGTGCTTTGGGATTGAATGAAGCATACATTTCAATTTTACTCAAAGGTGCTGACTGCAAACCTTATGGAGTCATCTTAATATAACTCTCCACATGATCCTGAGATGTTTGGCAGTTGTTATATCACTCAGCTATTCAAGACAAAAAAGTTGATATCTCAATGCATAATGTGCTTTGGAACTAAAAGGATACATTACAATTTTACTCTAAATTCCTCAATGCAAACCTTATGGAAATATCTAAACATAACACCCCACATGATCCTGAGATGCTTGACATTTGTTATATCACTCAGGTATTCGAGACAGAAAAGTTGATTTCTCTCAGCATGCAATGCTTTGGCACTAAAAGAATATATTTCAATTTTACTATGAAGTACTGAATGCAAACCTTTTGGAAACATGTTAACATCACTCCCCAAATGTTCCTGAACTGTTTGACACCTGTTACATCTCTCAGGTATTCAAGATAAAAAAGATGATTTCTCAGTGCATACTGTGCTTTGGCATTGAATGAAGCATACATTTCAATTTTACTCAAAGGTACTGACTGCAAACCTTATGGAGTCATCTGAATGTAACTCTCCACATGATCCTGAGCTGTTTAATAGTTGTTATATCACTCAGGTATTCAAGACAAAAAAGTTGATTTCTCCACGCATGAAGTGCTTTGGAACTTTAAGTATATATTTCAATTTTACTCTAAATTCCTCAATGCAAACCTTATGGAAACATCTAAACATAACTCCCCACAGTATCCTGAGATGTTTGACACCGGTTATATCACTCAGGTATTCAAAATAAAAAAAGTGATTTCTCAGCGCATACTGCGCTTTGGAATTGAAAGAAGTATACACTAAAATTTTACTCAAAGGTACTGACTGCAAACCTTATGGAGGCTCTTAATATAACTCTCCACATGATCCTGAGATGTTTGGCAGTTGTTATATCACTCAGCTATTCAAGACAGAAAAGTTGATATCTCAATGCATGAAGTGGTTTGGAACTAAAAGTATACATTACAATTTTACTCTAAATTCCTGAAGGCAAACATTATGGAAACATCTAAACATAACTCCCCACGTGATCCTGAGATGTTTGACACCGGTTATATCACTCAGCTATTCAAGATAAAAAAGTTGATTTCTCAGTGCATACTGTGCTTTGGCATTGAATGAAGCATACATTTCAATTTTACTCAAAGGTACTGACTGCAAACCTTATGGAGTCATCTTAATATAACTCTCCACATGATCCTGAGATGTTTGACAGTTGTTATATCACTCAGGTATTCAAGACAAAAAAGTTGATTTCTCAACACATGAAGTGCGTTGGAACTTAAAGTATATATTTCAATTTTACTCTAAATTCCTCAATGCAAACCTTATGGAAACATCTAAACATAACTCCCCACATGATCCTGAGATGTTTGACACCGGTTATATCATTCAGGTATTCAAGATAAAAAAGTTGATTTCTCAGTGCATACTGTGCTTTGGCATTGAATGAAGCATACATTTTAAATTTACTCAAAGGTACTGACTGCAAACCATATGGAGACATCTTAATATAACT
Source organism: Mobula birostris (assembly GCF_030028105.1). Lineage (NCBI taxonomy): Eukaryota > Metazoa > Chordata > Chondrichthyes > Myliobatiformes > Myliobatidae > Mobula > Mobula birostris. The sequence continues at coordinate 33,936 of NW_027278396.1, read as the reverse complement.
CTCCACATGATCCTGAGATGTTTGGCAGTTGTTATATCACTCTGCTATTCAAGACAAAAAAGTTGATATCTCAATGCATGATGTGCTTTGGAACTAAAAGGATACATTACAATTTTACTCTAAATTCCTCAATGCAAACCTTATGAAAATATCTAAACATAACACCCCACATGATCCTGAGATGCTTGACATTTGTTATATCACTCAGGTATTCGAGACAGAAAAGTTGATTTCTCTCAGCATGCAATGCTTTGGCACTAAAAGAATATATTTCAATTTTACTATGAAGTACTGAATGCAAACCTTTTGGAAACATGTTAACATCACTCCCCAAATGTTCCTGAACTGTTTGACACCTGTTACATCTCTCAGGTATTCAAGATAAAAAAGATAATTTCTCAGTGCATACTGTGCTTTGGCATTGAATGAAGCATACATTTTAAATTTACTCAAAGGTACTGACTGCAAACCATATGGAGACATCTTAATATAACTCTCCACATGATCCTGAGATGTTTGGCAGTTGTTATATCACTCTGCTATTCAAGACAAAAAAGTTGATCTCTCAATGCATGAAGCGGTTTGGAACTAACAGTATATATATCAATTTTACTCTAAATTTCTCAATGCAAACCTTATGCAAACATCTAATCATAAGTCCCTGCATGATCCTGAGATGTTTGACTCCGGTTATATCACTCAGGTATTCAAGACAAAAAAGTTGATTTCTCAACGCATGTAGGGCTTTGGAACTTTAAGTATATATTTCAATTTTACTCTAAATTCCTCAATGCAAACCTTATGGAAACATCTAAACATAACTCCCCACAGTATCCTGAGATGTTTGACACCGGTTATATCACTCAGGTATTCAAAATAAAAAAAGTGATTTCTCAGTGCATACTGCGCTTTGGAATTGAAAGAAGTATACACTACAATTTTACTCAAAGGTACTGACCTCAAACCTTATGGAGGCTCTTAATATAACTCTCCACATGATCCTGAGATGTTTGGCAGTTGTTATATCACTCAGCTATTCAAGACAGAAAAGTTGATATCTCAATGCATGAAGTGGTTTGGAACTAAAAGTATACATTACAATTTTACTCTAAATTCCTGAAGGCAAACATTATGGAAACATCTAAACATAACTCCCCACGTGATCCTGAGATGTTTGACACCGGTTATATCATTCAGGTATTCAAGATAAAAAAGTTGATTTCTCAGAGCATACTGTGCTTTGGCATTGAATGAAGCATACATTTTAAATTTACTCAAAGGTACTGACTGCAAACCATATGGAGACATCTTAATATAATTCTCCACATGATCCTGAGATGTTTGGCAGTTGTTATATCACTCTGCTATTCAAGACAAAAAAGTTGATCTCTCAATGCGTGAAGCGGTTTGGAACTAACAGTATATATATCAATTTTACTCTAAATTTCTCAATGCAAACCTTATGCAAACATCTAATCATATGTCCCTGCATGATCCTGAGATGATTGACTCCGGTTATATCACTCAGGTATTCAAGATAAAAAAGTTGATTTCTCAGTGCATACTGTGATTTGGCATTGAATGAAGCATACATTTCAATTTTACTCAAAGGTACTGACTGCAAACCTTATGGAAATATCTAAACATAACTCCCCAAATGATCCTGAGTTGTTTGACATTTGTTATATCACTCAGGTATTCAAAACAAAAAATTTGATTTCTCAGTGCATGCAATGCTTTGGCAGTAAAAGTATATATTTCAATTTTACTCTGAAGTACTGAATGCCAACCTTATGGAAAGATGTTAACATCACTCTCCACATGATTCTGAGATGCTTGACACCTGTTACATCACTCAGGTACTCAGGATAAAAAAGTTGATTTCTCATTGCATACAGTGCTTTGGCATTGAAAGAAGCATACATTTCAATTTTACTCAAAGATACTGACTGCAAACCTTATGGAGACATCTTAATATAACTCTACACATTATCCTGAGATGTCTGACAGCTGTTATATCACTCAGCTATTCAAGACAAAAGAGTTGATTTTTCAGTGCATGCAATGCTTTGGCACTAAAGGCATATATTTCAATTTTACTCAAAGGTACTGACTGCAAACCTTATGGAGACATCTTAATATAAATCTCGACATGATCCTGAGAAGTTTGACAGCTGTTATATCACTCAGCTATTCAAGACAAAAAACTTGATTTCTCAGTGCATGCTGTACTTTGGTATTCAAAGAAGTATACACTTCAATTTTACTCAAAGGTACTGACTGCAAACCTTATGGACTCATCTTAATATAACTCTCCACATGATCCTGAGATGATTGGCAGTTGTTATATCACTCAGCTATTCAAGACAAAAAAGTTGATATCTCAATGCATGAAGTGCTTTGGAACTAAAAGAATATATTTCAATTTTACTCTAAAGTCCTGAATGCAAACCTCATGGAAACATTTTAACATAACTCCCCACATGATCCTGAGATGTTTGACATTTGTTATATCACTCAGCTATTCAAGACAAAAAAGTTGATATCTCAATGCATGAAGTGCTTTGGAACTAAAAGAATATATTTCAATTTTACTCTAAAGTCCTGAATGCAAACCTCATGGAAACATTTTAACATAACTCCCCACATGATCCTGAGATGTTTGACATTTGTTATATCACTCAGGTATTCGAGACAAAAAAGTTGATTTCTCTCAGCATGCAATGCTTTGGCACTAAAAGAATATATTTCAATTTTACTATGAAGTAATGAATGCAAACCTTTTGGAAACATGTTAACATCACTCCCCAAATGTTCCTGAACTGTTTGACACCTGTTACAACTCTCAGGTATTCAAGATAAAAAAGATGATTTCTCAGTGCATACTGTGCTTTGGCACTGAATGAAGCATACATTTCAATTTTACTCAAAGGTACTGACTGCAAACCTTATGGAGTCATCTGAATATAACTCTCCACATGATCCTGAGATGTTTAATAGTTGTTATATCACTCAGGTATTCAAGACAAAAAAGTTGATATCTCAATGCATGAAGTGCTTTGGAACTAAAAGAATATAATTCAATTTTACTCTAAAGTCCTGAATGCAAACCTCATGGAAACATTTTAACATAACTCCCCACATGATCCTGAGATGTTTGACATTTGTTATATCACTCAGGTATTAAAGACAAAAAAGTTGATCTCTCAGTGCATGCTGTAATTTGGCATTGAAAGAAGTATACACTTCAATTTTACTCAAATGTACTGACTGCAAACCTTATGGAAACATCTAAACATAACTCCCCACATGATCCTGAGATGTTTGAAATCTGTTATATCACTCAGGTATTCAACACAAAAAAGTTGATTTCTCTCTGCATGCAATGCTTTGGCACTAAAAGTATATATTTCAATTTTACTCTGAACTACTAAATGCAACCCTTATGGAAACATCTAAACATAACTCCCCACATGATCCTGAGATGTTTGACACCAGTTATATCATTCAGGTATTCAAGATAAAAAAGTTGATTTCTCAGTGCATACTGTGCTTTGGCATTGAATGAAGCATACATTTCAATTTTACTCAAAGGTACTGACTGCAAACCTTATGGAGTCATCATAATATACTCTCCACATGATCCTGAGATGTTTGACAGTTGTTATATCACTCAGCTATTCAAGACAAAAAAGTTGATATCTCAATGCATGATGTGCTTTGGAACTAAAAGTATACATTACAATTTTACTCTAAATTCCTCAATGCAAACCTTATGGAAATATCTAAACATAACTCCCCACATGATCCTGAGATGTTTGACACCGGTTATATCATTCAGGTATTCAAGATAAAAAAGTTGATTCTCAGTGCATACTGTGCTTTGGGATTGAATGAAGCATACATTTCAATTTTACTCAAAGGTGCTGACTGCAAACCTTATGGAGTCATCTTAATATAACTCTCCACATGATCCTGAGATGTTTGGCAGTTGTTATATCACTCAGCTATTCAAGACAAAAAAGTTGATATCTCAATGCATAATGTGCTTTGGAACTAAAAGGATACATTACAATTTTACTCTAAATTCCTCAATGCAAACCTTATGGAAATATCTAAACATAACACCCCACATGATCCTGAGATGCTTGACATTTGTTATATCACTCAGGTATTCGAGACAGAAAAGTTGATTTCTCTCAGCATGCAATGCTTTGGCACTAAAAGAATATATTTCAATTTTACTATGAAGTACTGAATGCAAACCTTTTGGAAACATGTTAACATCACTCCCCAAATGTTCCTGAACTGTTTGACACCTGTTACATCTCTCAGGTATTCAAGATAAAAAAGATGATTTCTCAGTGCATACTGTGCTTTGGCATTGAATGAAGCATACATTTCAATTTTACTCAAAGGTACTGACTGCAAACCTTATGGAGTCATCTGAATGTAACTCTCCACATGATCCTGAGCTGTTTAATAGTTGTTATATCACTCAGGTATTCAAGACAAAAAAGTTGATTTCTCCACGCATGAAGTGCTTTGGAACTTTAAGTATATATTTCAATTTTACTCTAAATTCCTCAATGCAAACCTTATGGAAACATCTAAACATAACTCCCCACAGTATCCTGAGATGTTTGACACCGGTTATATCACTCAGGTATTCAAAATAAAAAAAGTGATTTCTCAGCGCATACTGCGCTTTGGAATTGAAAGAAGTATACACTAAAATTTTACTCAAAGGTACTGACTGCAAACCTTATGGAGGCTCTTAATATAACTCTCCACATGATCCTGAGATGTTTGGCAGTTGTTATATCACTCAGCTATTCAAGACAGAAAAGTTGATATCTCAATGCATGAAGTGGTTTGGAACTAAAAGTATACATTACAATTTTACTCTAAATTCCTGAAGGCAAACATTATGGAAACATCTAAACATAACTCCCCACGTGATCCTGAGATGTTTGACACCGGTTATATCACTCAGCTATTCAAGATAAAAAAGTTGATTTCTCAGTGCATACTGTGCTTTGGCATTGAATGAAGCATACATTTCAATTTTACTCAAAGGTACTGACTGCAAACCTTATGGAGTCATCTTAATATAACTCTCCACATGATCCTGAGATGTTTGACAGTTGTTATATCACTCAGGTATTCAAGACAAAAAAGTTGATTTCTCAACACATGAAGTGCGTTGGAACTTAAAGTATATATTTCAATTTTACTCTAAATTCCTCAATGCAAACCTTATGGAAACATCTAAACATAACTCCCCACATGATCCTGAGATGTTTGACACCGGTTATATCATTCAGGTATTCAAGATAAAAAAGTTGATTTCTCAGTGCATACTGTGCTTTGGCATTGAATGAAGCATACATTTTAAATTTACTCAAAGGTACTGACTGCAAACCATATGGAGACATCTTAATATAACTCTCCACATGATCCTGAGATGTTTGGCAGTTGTTATATCACTCTGCTATTCAAGACAAAAAAGTTGATATCTCAATGCATGATGTGCTTTGGAACTAAAAGGATACATTACAATTTTACTCTAAATTCCTCAATGCAAACCTTATGAAAATATCTAAACATAACACCCCACATGATCCTGAGATGCTTGACATTTGTTATATCACTCAGGTATTCGAGACAGAAAAGTTGATTTCTCTCAGCATGCAATGCTTTGGCACTAAAAGAATATATTTCAATTTTACTATGAAGTACTGAATGCAAACCTTTTGGAAACATGTTAACATCACTCCCCAAATGTTCCTGAACTGTTTGACACCTGTTACATCTCTCAGGTATTCAAGATAAAAAAGATAATTTCTCAGTGCATACTGTGCTTTGGCATTGAATGAAGCATACATTTTAAATTTACTCAAAGGTACTGACTGCAAACCATATGGAGACATCTTAATATAACTCTCCACATGATCCTGAGATGTTTGGCAGTTGTTATATCACTCTGCTATTCAAGACAAAAAAGTTGATCTCTCAATGCATGAAGCGGTTTGGAACTAACAGTATATATATCAATTTTACTCTAAATTTCTCAATGCAAACCTTATGCAAACATCTAATCATAAGTCCCTGCATGATCCTGAGATGTTTGACTCCGGTTATATCACTCAGGTATTCAAGACAAAAAAGTTGATTTCTCAACGCATGTAGGGCTTTGGAACTTTAAGTATATATTTCAATTTTACTCTAAATTCCTCAATGCAAACCTTATGGAAACATCTAAACATAACTCCCCACAGTATCCTGAGATGTTTGACACCGGTTATATCACTCAGGTATTCAAAATAAAAAAAGTGATTTCTCAGTGCATACTGCGCTTTGGAATTGAAAGAAGTATACACTACAATTTTACTCAAAGGTACTGACCTCAAACCTTATGGAGGCTCTTAATATAACTCTCCACATGATCCTGAGATGTTTGGCAGTTGTTATATCACTCAGCTATTCAAGACAGAAAAGTTGATATCTCAATGCATGAAGTGGTTTGGAACTAAAAGTATACATTACAATTTTACTCTAAATTCCTGAAGGCAAACATTATGGAAACATCTAAACATAACTCCCCACGTGATCCTGAGATGTTTGACACCGGTTATATCATTCAGGTATTCAAGATAAAAAAGTTGATTTCTCAGAGCATACTGTGCTTTGGCATTGAATGAAGCATACATTTTAAATTTACTCAAAGGTACTGACTGCAAACCATATGGAGACATCTTAATATAATTCTCCACATGATCCTGAGATGTTTGGCAGTTGTTATATCACTCTGCTATTCAAGACAAAAAAGTTGATCTCTCAATGCGTGAAGCGGTTTGGAACTAACAGTATATATATCAATTTTACTCTAAATTTCTCAATGCAAACCTTATGCAAACATCTAATCATATGTCCCTGCATGATCCTGAGATGATTGACTCCGGTTATATCACTCAGGTATTCAAGATAAAAAAGTTGATTTCTCAGTGCATACTGTGATTTGGCATTGAATGAAGCATACATTTCAATTTTACTCAAAGGTACTGACTGCAAACCTTATGGAAATATCTAAACATAACTCCCCAAATGATCCTGAGTTGTTTGACATTTGTTATATCACTCAGGTATTCAAAACAAAAAATTTGATTTCTCAGTGCATGCAATGCTTTGGCAGTAAAAGTATATATTTCAATTTTACTCTGAAGTACTGAATGCCAACCTTATGGAAAGATGTTAACATCACTCTCCACATGATTCTGAGATGCTTGACACCTGTTACATCACTCAGGTACTCAGGATAAAAAAGTTGATTTCTCATTGCATACAGTGCTTTGGCATTGAAAGAAGCATACATTTCAATTTTACTCAAAGATACTGACTGCAAACCTTATGGAGACATCTTAATATAACTCTACACATTATCCTGAGATGTCTGACAGCTGTTATATCACTCAGCTATTCAAGACAAAAGAGTTGATTTTTCAGTGCATGCAATGCTTTGGCACTAAAGGCATATATTTCAATTTTACTCAAAGGTACTGACTGCAAACCTTATGGAGACATCTTAATATAAATCTCGACATGATCCTGAGAAGTTTGACAGCTGTTATATCACTCAGCTATTCAAGACAAAAAACTTGATTTCTCAGTGCATGCTGTACTTTGGTATTCAAAGAAGTATACACTTCAATTTTACTCAAAGGTACTGACTGCAAACCTTATGGACTCATCTTAATATAACTCTCCACATGATCCTGAGATGATTGGCAGTTGTTATATCACTCAGCTATTCAAGACAAAAAAGTTGATATCTCAATGCATGAAGTGCTTTGGAACTAAAAGAATATATTTCAATTTTACTCTAAAGTCCTGAATGCAAACCTCATGGAAACATTTTAACATAACTCCCCACATGATCCTGAGATGTTTGACATTTGTTATATCACTCAGCTATTCAAGACAAAAAAGTTGATATCTCAATGCATGAAGTGCTTTGGAACTAAAAGAATATATTTCAATTTTACTCTAAAGTCCTGAATGCAAACCTCATGGAAACATTTTAACATAACTCCCCACATGATCCTGAGATGTTTGACATTTGTTATATCACTCAGGTATTCGAGACAAAAAAGTTGATTTCTCTCAGCATGCAATGCTTTGGCACTAAAAGAATATATTTCAATTTTACTATGAAGTAATGAATGCAAACCTTTTGGAAACATGTTAACATCACTCCCCAAATGTTCCTGAACTGTTTGACACCTGTTACAACTCTCAGGTATTCAAGATAAAAAAGATGATTTCTCAGTGCATACTGTGCTTTGGCACTGAATGAAGCATACATTTCAATTTTACTCAAAGGTACTGACTGCAAACCTTATGGAGTCATCTGAATATAACTCTCCACATGATCCTGAGATGTTTAATAGTTGTTATATCACTCAGGTATTCAAGACAAAAAAGTTGATATCTCAATGCATGAAGTGCTTTGGAACTAAAAGAATATAATTCAATTTTACTCTAAAGTCCTGAATGCAAACCTCATGGAAACATTTTAACATAACTCCCCACATGATCCTGAGATGTTTGACATTTGTTATATCACTCAGGTATTAAAGACAAAAAAGTTGATCTCTCAGTGCATGCTGTAATTTGGCATTGAAAGAAGTATACACTTCAATTTTACTCAAATGTACTGACTGCAAACCTTATGGAAACATCTAAACATAACTCCCCACATGATCCTGAGATGTTTGAAATCTGTTATATCACTCAGGTATTCAACACAAAAAAGTTGATTTCTCTCTGCATGCAATGCTTTGGCACTAAAAGTATATATTTCAATTTTACTCTGAACTACTAAATGCAACCCTTATGGAAACATCTAAACATAACTCCCCACATGATCCTGAGATGTTTGACACCAGTTATATCATTCAGGTATTCAAGATAAAAAAGTTGATTTCTCAGTGCATACTGTGCTTTGGCATTGAATGAAGCATACATTTCAATTTTACTCAAAGGTACTGACTGCAAACCTTATGGAGTCATCATAATATACTCTCCACATGATCCTGAGATGTTTGACAGTTGTTATATCACTCAGCTATTCAAGACAAAAAAGTTGATATCTCAATGCATGATGTGCTTTGGAACTAAAAGTATACATTACAATTTTACTCTAAATTCCTCAATGCAAACCTTATGGAAATATCTAAACATAACTCCCACATGATCCTGAGATGTTTGACACCGGTTATATCATTCAGGTATTCAAGATAAAAAAGTTGATTCTCAGTGCATACTGTGCTTTGGGATTGAATGAAGCATACATTTCAATTTTACTCAAAGGTGCTGACTGCAAACCTTATGGAGTCATCTTAATATAACTCTCCACATGATCCTGAGATGTTTGGCAGTTGTTATATCACTCAGCTATTCAAGACAAAAAAGTTGATATCTCAATGCATAATGTGCTTTGGAACTAAAAGGATACATTACAATTTTACTCTAAATTCCTCAATGCAAACCTTATGGAAATATCTAAACATAACACCCCACATGATCCTGAGATGCTTGACATTTGTTATATCACTCAGGTATTCGAGACAGAAAAGTTGATTTCTCTCAGCATGCAATGCTTTGGCACTAAAAGAATATATTTCAATTTTACTATGAAGTACTGAATGCAAACCTTTTGGAAACATGTTAACATCACTCCCCAAATGTTCCTGAACTGTTTGACACCTGTTACATCTCTCAGGTATTCAAGATAAAAAAGATGATTTCTCAGTGCATACTGTGCTTTGGCATTGAATGAAGCATACATTTCAATTTTACTCAAAGGTACTGACTGCAAACCTTATGGAGTCATCTGAATGTAACTCTCCACATGATCCTGAGCTGTTTAATAGTTGTTATATCACTCAGGTATTCAAGACAAAAAAGTTGATTTCTCCACGCATGAAGTGCTTTGGAACTTTAAGTATATATTTCAATTTTACTCTAAATTCCTCAATGCAAACCTTATGGAAACATCTAAACATAACTCCCCACAGTATCCTGAGATGTTTGACACCGGTTATATCACTCAGGTATTCAAAATAAAAAAAGTGATTTCTCAGCGCATACTGCGCTTTGGAATTGAAAGAAGTATACACTAAAATTTTACTCAAAGGTACTGACTGCAAACCTTATGGAGGCTCTTAATATAACTCTCCACATGATCCTGAGATGTTTGGCAGTTGTTATATCACTCAGCTATTCAAGACAGAAAAGTTGATATCTCAATGCATGAAGTGGTTTGGAACTAAAAGTATACATTACAATTTTACTCTAAATTCCTGAAGGCAAACATTATGGAAACATCTAAACATAACTCCCCACGTGATCCTGAGATGTTTGACACCGGTTATATCACTCAGCTATTCAAGATAAAAAAGTTGATTTCTCAGTGCATACTGTGCTTTGGCATTGAATGAAGCATACATTTCAATTTTACTCAAAGGTACTGACTGCAAACCTTATGGAGTCATCTTAATATAACTCTCCACATGATCCTGAGATGTTTGACAGTTGTTATATCACTCAGGTATTCAAGACAAAAAAGTTGATTTCTCAACACATGAAGTGCGTTGGAACTTAAAGTATATATTTCAATTTTACTCTAAATTCCTCAATGCAAACCTTATGGAAACATCTAAACATAACTCCCCACATGATCCTGAGATGTTTGACACCGGTTATATCATTCAGGTATTCAAGATAAAAAAGTTGATTTCTCAGTGCATACTGTGCTTTGGCATTGAATGAAGCATACATTTTAAATTTACTCAAAGGTACTGACTGCAAACCATATGGAGACATCTTAATATAACTCTCCACATGATCCTGAGATGTTTGGCAGTTGTTATATCACTCTGCTATTCAAGACAAAAAAGTTGATATCTCAATGCATGATGTGCTTTGGAACTAAAAGGATACATTACAATTTTACTCTAAATTCCTCAATGCAAACCTTATGAAAATATCTAAACATAACACCCCACATGATCCTGAGATGCTTGACATTTGTTATATCACTCAGGTATTCGAGACAGAAAAGTTGATTTCTCTCAGCATGCAATGCTTTGGCACTAAAAGAATATATTTCAATTTTACTATGAAGTACTGAATGCAAACCTTTTGGAAACATGTTAACATCACTCCCCAAATGTTCCTGAACTGTTTGACACCTGTTACATCTCTCAGGTATTCAAGATAAAAAAGATAATTTCTCAGTGCATACTGTGCTTTGGCATTGAATGAAGCATACATTTTAAATTTACTCAAAGGTACTGACTGCAAACCATATGGAGACATCTTAATATAACTCTCCACATGATCCTGAGATGTTTGGCAGTTGTTATATCACTCTGCTATTCAAGACAAAAAAGTTGATCTCTCAATGCATGAAGCGGTTTGGAACTAACAGTATATATATCAATTTTACTCTAAATTTCTCAATGCAAACCTTATGCAAACATCTAATCATAAGTCCCTGCATGATCCTGAGATGTTTGACTCCGGTTATATCACTCAGGTATTCAAGACAAAAAAGTTGATTTCTCAACGCATGTAGGGCTTTGGAACTTTAAGTATATATTTCAATTTTACTCTAAATTCCTCAATGCAAACCTTATGGAAACATCTAAACATAACTCCCCACAGTATCCTGAGATGTTTGACACCGGTTATATCACTCAGGTATTCAAAATAAAAAAAGTGATTTCTCAGTGCATACTGCGCTTTGGAATTGAAAGAAGTATACACTACAATTTTACTCAAAGGTACTGACCTCAAACCTTATGGAGGCTCTTAATATAACTCTCCACATGATCCTGAGATGTTTGGCAGTTGTTATATCACTCAGCTATTCAAGACAGAAAAGTTGATATCTCAATGCATGAAGTGGTTTGGAACTAAAAGTATACATTACAATTTTACTCTAAATTCCTGAAGGCAAACATTATGGAAACATCTAAACATAACTCCCCACGTGATCCTGAGATGTTTGACACCGGTTATATCATTCAAGTATTCAAGATAAAAAAGTTGATTTCTCAGAGCATACTGTGCTTTGGCATTGAATGAAGCATACATTTTAAATTTACTCAAAGGTACTGACTGCAAACCATATGGAGACATCTTAATATAACTCTCCACATGATCCTGAGATGTTTGGCAGTTGTTATATCACTCTGCTATTCAAGACAAAAAAGTTGATCTCTCAATGCGTGAAGCGGTTTGGAACTAACAGTATATATATCAATTTTACTCTAAATTTCTCAATGCAAACCTTATGCAAACATCTAATCATATGTCCCTGCATGATCCTGAGATGATTGACTCCGGTTATATCACTCAGGTATTCAAGATAAAAAAGTTGATTTCTCAGTGCATACTGTGATTTGGCATTGAATGAAGCATACATTTCAATTTTACTCAAAGGTACTGACTGCAAACCTTATGGAAATATCTAAACATAACTCCCCAAATGATCCTGAGTTGTTTGACATTTGTTATATCACTCAGGTATTCAAAACAAAAAATTTGATTTCTCAGTGCATGCAATGCTTTGGCAGTAAAAGTATATATTTCAATTTTACTCTGAAGTACTGAATGCCAACCTTATGGAAAGATGTTAACATCACTCTCCACATGATTCTGAGATGCTTGACACCTGTTACATCACTCAGGTACTCAGGATAAAAAAGTTGATTTCTCATTGCATACAGTGCTTTGGCATTGAAAGAAGCATACATTTCAATTTTACTCAAAGATACTGACTGCAAACCTTATGGAGACATCTTAATATAACTCTACACATTATCCTGAGATGTCTGACAGCTGTTATATCACTCAGCTATTCAAGACAAAAGAGTTGATTTTTCAGTGCATGCAATGCTTTGGCACTAAAGGCATATATTTCAATTTTACTCAAAGGTACTGACTGCAAACCTTATGGAGACATCTTAATATAAATCTCGACATGATCCTGAGAAGTTTGACAGCTGTTATATCACTCAGCTATTCAAGACAAAAAACTTGATTTCTCAGTGCATGCTGTACTTTGGTATTCAAAGAAGTATACACTTCAATTTTACTCAAAGGTACTGACTGCAAACCTTATGGACTCATCTTAATATAACTCTCCACATGATCCTGAGATGATTGGCAGTTGTTATATCACTCAGCTATTCAAGACAAAAAAGTTGATATCTCAATGCATGAAGTGCTTTGGAACTAAAAGAATATATTTCAATTTTACTCTAAAGTCCTGAATGCAAACCTCATGGAAACATTTTAACATAACTCCCCACATGATCCTGAGATGTTTGACATTTGTTATATCACTCAGGTATTAAAGACAAAAAAGTTGATCTCTCAGTGCATGCTGTACTTTGGCATTGAAAGAAGTATACACTTCAATTTTACTCAAATGTACTGACTGCAAACCTTATGGAAACATCTAAACATAACTCCCCACATGATCCTGAGATGTTTGAAATCTGTTATATCACTCAGGTATTCAACACAAAAAAGTTGATTTCTCTCTGCATGCAATGCTTTGGCACTAAAAGTATATATTTCAATTTTACTCTGAACTACTAAATGCAACCCTTATGGAAACATCTAAACATAACTCCCCACATGATCCTGAGATGTTTGACACCAGTTATATCATTCAGGTATTCAAGATAAAAAAGTTGATTTCTCAGTGCATACTGTGCTTTGGCATTGAATGAAGCATACATTTCAATTTTACTCAAAGGTACTGACTGCAAACCTTATGGAGTCATCATAATATAACTCTCCACATGATCCTGAGATGTTTGACAGTTGTTATATCACTCAGCTATTCAAGACAAAAAAGTTGATATCTCAATGCATGATGTGCTTTGGAACTAAAAGTATACATTACAATTTTACTCTAAATTCCTCAATGCAAACCTTATGGAAATATCTAAACATAACTCCCCACATGATCCTGAGATGTTTGACATTTGTTATATCACTCAGGTATTCGAGACAAAAAATTTGATTTCTCAGTGCATGCAATGCTTTGGCAGTAAAAGTATATATTTCAATTTTACTCTGAAGTACTGAATGCCAACCTTATGGAAAGATGTTAACATCACTCTCCACATGATTCTGAGATGTTTGACACCTGTTACATCACTCAGGTACTCAGGATAAAGAAGTTGATTTCTCATTGCATACAGTGCTTTGGCATTGAAAGAAGCATACATTTCAATTTTACTCAAAGGTACTGACTGCAAACCTTATGGAGTCATCTGAATATAACTCTCCACATGATCCTGAGATGTTTAATAGTTGTTATATCACTCAGGTATTCAAGACAAAAAAGTTGATATCTCAATGCATGATGTGCTTTGGAACTAAAAGGATACATTACAATTTTACTCTAAATTCCTCAATGCAAACCTTATGAAAATATCTAAACATAACACCCCACATGATCCTGAGATGCTTGACATTTGTTATATCACTCAGGTATTCGAGACAGAAAAGTTGATTTCTCTCAGCATGCAATGCTTTGGCACTAAAAGAATATATTTCAATTTTACTATGAAGTACTGAATGCAAACCTTTTGGAAACATGTTAACATCACTCCCCAAATGTTCCTGAACTGTTTGACACCTGTTACATCTCTCAGGTATTCAAGATAAAAAAGATAATTTCTCAGTGCATACTGTGCTTTGGCATTGAATGAAGCATACATTTTAAATTTACTCAAAGGTACTGACTGCAAACCATATGGAGACATCTTAATATAACTCTCCACATGATCCTGAGATGTTTGGCAGTTGTTATATCACTCTGCTATTCAAGACAAAAAAGTTGATCTCTCAATGCATGAAGCGGTTTGGAACTAACAGTATATATATCAATTTTACTCTAAATTTCTCAATGCAAACCTTATGCAAACATCTAATCATAAGTCCCTGCATGATCCTGAGATGTTTGACTCCGGTTATATCACTCAGGTATTCAAGACAAAAAAGTTGATTTCTCAACGCATGTAGGGCTTTGGAACTTTAAGTATATATTTCAATTTTACTCTAAATTCCTCAATGCAAACCTTATGGAAACATCTAAACATAACTCCCCACAGTATCCTGAGATGTTTGACACCGGTTATATCACTCAGGTATTCAAAATAAAAAAAGTGATTTCTCAGTGCATACTGCGCTTTGGAATTGAAAGAAGTATACACTACAATTTTACTCAAAGGTACTGACCTCAAACCTTATGGAGGCTCTTAATATAACTCTCCACATGATCCTGAGATGTTTGGCAGTTGTTATATCACTCAGCTATTCAAGACAGAAAAGTTGATATCTCAATGCATGAAGTGGTTTGGAACTAAAAGTATACATTACAATTTTACTCTAAATTCCTGAAGGCAAACATTATGGAAACATCTAAACATAACTCCCCACGTGATCCTGAGATGTTTGACACCGGTTATATCACTCAGCTATTCAAGATAAAAAAGTTGATTTCTCAGTGCATACTGTGCTTTGGCATTGAATGAAGCATACATTTCAATTTTACTCAAAGGTACTGACTGCAAACCTTATGGAGTCATCTTAATATAACTCTCCACATGATCCTGAGATGTTTGACAGTTGTTATATCACTCAGGTATTCAAGACAAAAAAGTTGATTTCTCAACACATGAAGTGCTTTGGAACTTAAAGTATATATTTCAATTTTACTCTAAATTCCTCAATGCAAACCTTATGGAAACATCTAAACATAACTCCCCACATGATCCTGAGATGTTTGACACCGGTTATATCATTCAGGTATTCAAGATAAAAAAGTTGATTTCTCAGAGCATACTGTGCTTTGGCATTGAATGAAGCATACATTTTAAATTTACCTAAAGGTACTGACTGCAAACCATATGGAGACATCTTAATATAACTCTCCACATGATCCTGAGATGTTTGGCAGTTGTTATATCACTCTGCTATTCAAGACAAAAAAGTTGATCTCTCAATGCGTGAAGCGGTTTGGAACTAACAGTATATATATCAATTTTACTCTAAATTTCTCAATGCAAACCTTATGCAAACATCTAATCATATGTCCCTGCATGATCCTGAGATGATTGACTCCGGTTATATCACTCAGGTATTCAAGATAAAAAAGTTGATTTCTCAGTGCATACTGTGATTTGGCATTGAATGAAGCATACATTTCAATTTTACTCAAAGGTACTGACTGCAAACCTTATGGAAATATCTAAACATAACTCCCCAAATGATCCTGAGTTGTTTGACATTTGTTATATCACTCAGGTATTCAAAACAAAAAATTTGATTTCTCAGTGCATGCAATGCTTTGGCAGTAAAAGTATATATTTCAATTTTACTCTGAAGTACTGAATGCCAACCTTATGGAAAGATGTTAACATCACTCTCCACATGATTCTGAGATGCTTGACACCTGTTACATCACTCAGGTACTCAGGATAAAAAAGTTGATTTCTCATTGCATACAGTGCTTTGGCATTGAAAGAAGCATACATTTCAATTTTACTCAAAGGTACTGACTGCAAACCTTATGGAGTCATCTTAATATAACTCTCCACATGATCCTGAGATGTTTGACAGTTGTTATATCACTCAGGTATTCAAGACAAAAAAGTTGATTTCTCAACACATGAAGTGCGTTGGAACTTAAAGTATATATTTCAATTTTACTCTAAATTCCTCAATGCAAACCTTATGGAAACATCTAAACATAACTCCCCACATGATCCTGAGATGTTTGACACCGGTTATATCATTCAGGTATTCAAGATAAAAAAGTTGATTTCTCAGTGCATACTGTGCTTTGGCATTGAATGAAGCATACATTTTAAATTTACTCAAAGGTACTGACTGCAAACCATATGGAGACATCTTAATATAACTCTCCACATGATCCTGAGATGTTTGGCAGTTGTTATATCACTCTGCTATTCAAGACAAAAAAGTTGATATCTCAATGCATGATGTGCTTTGGAACTAAAAGGATACATTACAATTTTACTCTAAATTCCTCAATGCAAACCTTATGAAAATATCTAAACATAACACCCCACATGATCCTGAGATGCTTGACATTTGTTATATCACTCAGGTATTCGAGACAGAAAAGTTGATTTCTCTCAGCATGCAATGCTTTGGCACTAAAAGAATATATTTCAATTTTACTATGAAGTACTGAATGCAAACCTTTTGGAAACATGTTAACATCACTCCCCAAATGTTCCTGAACTGTTTGACACCTGTTACATCTCTCAGGTATTCAAGATAAAAAAGATAATTTCTCAGTGCATACTGTGCTTTGGCATTGAATGAAGCATACATTTTAAATTTACTCAAAGGTACTGACTGCAAACCATATGGAGACATCTTAATATAACTCTCCACATGATCCTGAGATGTTTGGCAGTTGTTATATCACTCTGCTATTCAAGACAAAAAAGTTGATCTCTCAATGCATGAAGCGGTTTGGAACTAACAGTATATATATCAATTTTACTCTAAATTTCTCAATGCAAACCTTATGCAAACATCTAATCATAAGTCCCTGCATGATCCTGAGATGTTTGACTCCGGTTATATCACTCAGGTATTCAAGACAAAAAAGTTGATTTCTCAACGCATGTAGGGCTTTGGAACTTTAAGTATATATTTCAATTTTACTCTAAATTCCTCAATGCAAACCTTATGGAAACATCTAAACATAACTCCCCACAGTATCCTGAGATGTTTGACACCGGTTATATCACTCAGGTATTCAAAATAAAAAAAGTGATTTCTCAGTGCATACTGCGCTTTGGAATTGAAAGAAGTATACACTACAATTTTACTCAAAGGTACTGACCTCAAACCTTATGGAGGCTCTTAATATAACTCTCCACATGATCCTGAGATGTTTGGCAGTTGTTATATCACTCAGCTATTCAAGACAGAAAAGTTGATATCTCAATGCATGAAGTGGTTTGGAACTAAAAGTATACATTACAATTTTACTCTAAATTCCTGAAGGCAAACATTATGGAAACATCTAAACATAACTCCCCACGTGATCCTGAGATGTTTGACACCGGTTATATCATTCAGGTATTCAAGATAAAAAAGTTGATTTCTCAGAGCATACTGTGCTTTGGCATTGAATGAAGCATACATTTTAAATTTACTCAAAGGTACTGACTGCAAACCATATGGAGACATCTTAATATAACTCTCCACATGATCCTGAGATGTTTGGCAGTTGTTATATCACTCTGCTATTCAAGACAAAAAAGTTGATCTCTCAATGCGTGAAGCGGTTTGGAACTAACAGTATATATATCAATTTTACTCTAAATTTCTCAATGCAAACCTTATGCAAACATCTAATCATATGTCCCTGCATGATCCTGAGATGATTGACTCCGGTTATATCACTCAGGTATTCAAGATAAAAAAGTTGATTTCTCAGTGCATACTGTGATTTGGCATTGAATGAAGCATACATTTCAATTTTACTCAAAGGTACTGACTGCAAACCTTATGGAAATATCTAAACATAACTCCCCAAATGATCCTGAGTTGTTTGACATTTGTTATATCACTCAGGTATTCAAAACAAAAAATTTGATTTCTCAGTGCATGCAATGCTTTGGCAGTAAAAGTATATATTTCAATTTTACTCTGAAGTACTGAATGCCAACCTTATGGAAAGATGTTAACATCACTCTCCACATGATTCTGAGATGCTTGACACCTGTTACATCACTCAGGTACTCAGGATAAAAAAGTTGATTTCTCATTGCATACAGTGCTTTGGCATTGAAAGAAGCATACATTTCAATTTTACTCAAAGATACTGACTGCAAACCTTATGGAGACATCTTAATATAACTCTACACATTATCCTGAGATGTCTGACAGCTGTTATATCACTCAGCTATTCAAGACAAAAGAGTTGATTTTTCAGTGCATGCAATGCTTTGGCACTAAAGGCATATATTTCAATTTTACTCAAAGGTACTGACTGCAAACCTTATGGAGACATCTTAATATAAATCTCGACATGATCCTGAGAAGTTTGACAGCTGTTATATCACTCAGCTATTCAAGACAAAAAACTTGATTTCTCAGTGCATGCTGTACTTTGGTATTCAAAGAAGTATACACTTCAATTTTACTCAAAGGTACTGACTGCAAACCTTATGGACTCATCTTAATATAACTCTCCACATGATCCTGAGATGATTGGCAGTTGTTATATCACTCAGCTATTCAAGACAAAAAAGTTGATATCTCAATGCATGAAGTGCTTTGGAACTAAAAGAATATATTTCAATTTTACTCTAAAGTCCTGAATGCAAACCTCATGGAAACATTTTAACATAACTCCCCACATGATCCTGAGATGTTTGACATTTGTTATATCACTCAGGTATTAAAGACAAAAAAGTTGATCTCTCAGTGCATGCTGTACTTTGGCATTGAAAGAAGTATACACTTCAATTTTACTCAAATGTACTGACTGCAAACCTTATGGAAACATCTAAACATAACTCCCCACATGATCCTGAGATGTTTGAAATCTGTTATATCACTCAGGTATTCAACACAAAAAAGTTGATTTCTCTCTGCATGCAATGCTTTGGCACTAAAAGTATATATTTCAATTTTACTCTGAACTACTAAATGCAACCCTTATGGAAACATCTAAACATAACTCCCCACATGATCCTGAGATGTTTGACACCAGTTATATCATTCAGGTATTCAAGATAAAAAAGTTGATTTCTCAGTGCATACTGTGCTTTGGCATTGAATGAAGCATACATTTCAATTTTACTCAAAGGTACTGACTGCAAACCTTATGGAGTCATCATAATATAACTCTCCACATGATCCTGAGATGTTTGACAGTTGTTATATCACTCAGCTATTCAAGACAAAAAAGTTGATATCTCAATGCATGATGTGCTTTGGAACTAAAAGTATACATTACAATTTTACTCTAAATTCCTCAATGCAAACCTTATGGAAATATCTAAACATAACTCCCCACATGATCCTGAGATGTTTGACATTTGTTATATCACTCAGGTATTCGAGACAAAAAATTTGATTTCTCAGTGCATGCAATGCTTTGGCAGTAAAAGTATATATTTCAATTTTACTCTGAAGTACTGAATGCCAACCTTATGGAAAGATGTTAACATCACTCTCCACATGATTCTGAGATGTTTGACACCTGTTACATCACTCAGGTACTCAGGATAAAGAAGTTGATTTCTCATTGCATACAGTGCTTTGGCATTGAAAGAAGCATACATTTCAATTTTACTCAAAGGTACTGACTGCAAACCTTATGGAGTCATCTGAATATAACTCTCCACATGATCCTGAGATGTTTAATAGTTGTTATATCACTCAGGTATTCAAGACAAAAAAGTTGATATCTCAATGCATGATGTGCTTTGGAACTAAAAGGATACATTACAATTTTACTCTAAATTCCTCAATGCAAACCTTATGAAAATATCTAAACATAACACCCCACATGATCCTGAGATGCTTGACATTTGTTATATCACTCAGGTATTCGAGACAGAAAAGTTGATTTCTCTCAGCATGCAATGCTTTGGCACTAAAAGAATATATTTCAATTTTACTATGAAGTACTGAATGCAAACCTTTTGGAAACATGTTAACATCACTCCCCAAATGTTCCTGAACTGTTTGACACCTGTTACATCTCTCAGGTATTCAAGATAAAAAAGATAATTTCTCAGTGCATACTGTGCTTTGGCATTGAATGAAGCATACATTTTAAATTTACTCAAAGGTACTGACTGCAAACCATATGGAGACATCTTAATATAACTCTCCACATGATCCTGAGATGTTTGGCAGTTGTTATATCACTCTGCTATTCAAGACAAAAAAGTTGATCTCTCAATGCATGAAGCGGTTTGGAACTAACAGTATATATATCAATTTTACTCTAAATTTCTCAATGCAAACCTTATGCAAACATCTAATCATAAGTCCCTGCATGATCCTGAGATGTTTGACTCCGGTTATATCACTCAGGTATTCAAGACAAAAAAGTTGATTTCTCAACGCATGTAGGGCTTTGGAACTTTAAGTATATATTTCAATTTTACTCTAAATTCCTCAATGCAAACCTTATGGAAACATCTAAACATAACTCCCCACAGTATCCTGAGATGTTTGACACCGGTTATATCACTCAGGTATTCAAAATAAAAAAAGTGATTTCTCAGTGCATACTGCGCTTTGGAATTGAAAGAAGTATACACTACAATTTTACTCAAAGGTACTGACCTCAAACCTTATGGAGGCTCTTAATATAACTCTCCACATGATCCTGAGATGTTTGGCAGTTGTTATATCACTCAGCTATTCAAGACAGAAAAGTTGATATCTCAATGCATGAAGTGGTTTGGAACTAAAAGTATACATTACAATTTTACTCTAAATTCCTGAAGGCAAACATTATGGAAACATCTAAACATAACTCCCCACGTGATCCTGAGATGTTTGACACCGGTTATATCACTCAGCTATTCAAGATAAAAAAGTTGATTTCTCAGTGCATACTGTGCTTTGGCATTGAATGAAGCATACATTTCAATTTTACTCAAAGGTACTGACTGCAAACCTTATGGAGTCATCTTAATATAACTCTCCACATGATCCTGAGATGTTTGACAGTTGTTATATCACTCAGGTATTCAAGACAAAAAAGTTGATTTCTCAACACATGAAGTGCTTTGGAACTTAAAGTATATATTTCAATTTTACTCTAAATTCCTCAATGCAAACCTTATGGAAACATCTAAACATAACTCCCCACATGATCCTGAGATGTTTGACACCGGTTATATCATTCAGGTATTCAAGATAAAAAAGTTGATTTCTCAGAGCATACTGTGCTTTGGCATTGAATGAAGCATACATTTTAAATTTACCTAAAGGTACTGACTGCAAACCATATGGAGACATCTTAATATAACTCTCCACATGATCCTGAGATGTTTGGCAGTTGTTATATCACTCTGCTATTCAAGACAAAAAAGTTGATCTCTCAATGCGTGAAGCGGTTTGGAACTAACAGTATATATATCAATTTTACTCTAAATTTCTCAATGCAAACCTTATGCAAACATCTAATCATATGTCCCTGCATGATCCTGAGATGATTGACTCCGGTTATATCACTCAGGTATTCAAGATAAAAAAGTTGATTTCTCAGTGCATACTGTGATTTGGCATTGAATGAAGCATACATTTCAATTTTACTCAAAGGTACTGACTGCAAACCTTATGGAAATATCTAAACATAACTCCCCAAATGATCCTGAGTTGTTTGACATTTGTTATATCACTCAGGTATTCAAAACAAAAAATTTGATTTCTCAGTGCATGCAATGCTTTGGCAGTAAAAGTATATATTTCAATTTTACTCTGAAGTACTGAATGCCAACCTTATGGAAAGATGTTAACATCACTCTCCACATGATTCTGAGATGCTTGACACCTGTTACATCACTCAGGTACTCAGGATAAAAAAGTTGATTTCTCATTGCATACAGTGCTTTGGCATTGAAAGAAGCATACATTTCAATTTTACTCAAAGATACTGACTGCAAACCTTATGGAGACATCTTAATATAACTCTACACATTATCCTGAGATGTCTGACAG
Organism: Mobula birostris; assembly: GCF_030028105.1. Taxonomy (NCBI): domain Eukaryota; kingdom Metazoa; phylum Chordata; class Chondrichthyes; order Myliobatiformes; family Myliobatidae; genus Mobula; species Mobula birostris. The sequence goes on along the minus strand of NW_027278396.1, from coordinate 11,112 downwards.
CTGTTATATCACTCAGCTATTCAAGACAAAAGAGTTGATTTTTCAGTGCATGCAATGCTTTGGCACTAAAGGCATATATTTCAATTTTACTCAAAGGTACTGACTGCAAACCTTATGGAGACATCTTAATATAAATCTCGACATGATCCTGAGAAGTTTGACAGCTGTTATATCACTCAGCTATTCAAGACAAAAAACTTGATTTCTCAGTGCATGCTGTACTTTGGTATTCAAAGAAGTATACACTTCAATTTTACTCAAAGGTACTGACTGCAAACCTTATGGACTCATCTTAATATAACTCTCCACATGATCCTGAGATGATTGGCAGTTGTTATATCACTCAGCTATTCAAGACAAAAAAGTTGATATCTCAATGCATGAAGTGCTTTGGAACTAAAAGAATATATTTCAATTTTACTCTAAAGTCCTGAATGCAAACCTCATGGAAACATTTTAACATAACTCCCCACATGATCCTGAGATGTTTGACATTTGTTATATCACTCAGGTATTAAAGACAAAAAAGTTGATCTCTCAGTGCATGCTGTACTTTGGCATTGAAAGAAGTATACACTTCAATTTTACTCAAATGTACTGACTGCAAACCTTATGGAAACATCTAAACATAACTCCCCACATGATCCTGAGATGTTTGAAATCTGTTATATCACTCAGGTATTCAACACAAAAAAGTTGATTTCTCTCTGCATGCAATGCTTTGGCACTAAAAGTATATATTTCAATTTTACTCTGAACTACTAAATGCAACCCTTATGGAAACATCTAAACATAACTCCCCACATGATCCTGAGATGTTTGACACCAGTTATATCATTCAGGTATTCAAGATAAAAAAGTTGATTTCTCAGTGCATACTGTGCTTTGGCATTGAATGAAGCATACATTTCAATTTTACTCAAAGGTACTGACTGCAAACCTTATGGAGTCATCATAATATAACTCTCCACATGATCCTGAGATGTTTGACAGTTGTTATATCACTCAGCTATTCAAGACAAAAAAGTTGATATCTCAATGCATGATGTGCTTTGGAACTAAAAGTATACATTACAATTTTACTCTAAATTCCTCAATGCAAACCTTATGGAAATATCTAAACATAACTCCCCACATGATCCTGAGATGTTTGACATTTGTTATATCACTCAGGTATTCGAGACAAAAAATTTGATTTCTCAGTGCATGCAATGCTTTGGCAGTAAAAGTATATATTTCAATTTTACTCTGAAGTACTGAATGCCAACCTTATGGAAAGATGTTAACATCACTCTCCACATGATTCTGAGATGTTTGACACCTGTTACATCACTCAGGTACTCAGGATAAAGAAGTTGATTTCTCATTGCATACAGTGCTTTGGCATTGAAAGAAGCATACATTTCAATTTTACTCAAAGGTACTGACTGCAAACCTTATGGAGTCATCTGAATATAACTCTCCACATGATCCTGAGATGTTTAATAGTTGTTATATCACTCAGGTATTCAAGACAAAAAAGTTGATTTCTCAACGCATGAAGTGCTTTGGAACTTAAAGTATATATTTCAATTTTACTCTAAATTCCTCAATGCAAACCTTATGGAAACATCTAAACATAACTCCCCACAGTATCCTGAGATGTTTGACACCGGTTATATCACTCAGGTATTCAAAATAAAAAAAGTGATTTCTCAGCGCATACTGCGCTTTGGAATTGAAAGAAGTATACACTAAAATTTTACTCAAAGGTACTGACTGCAAACCTTATGGAGGCTCTTAATATAACTCTCCACATGATCCTGAGATGTTTGGCAGTTGTTATATCACTCAGCTATTCAAGACAGAAAAGTTGATATCTCAATGCATGAAGTGGTTTGGAACTAAAAGTATACATTACAATTTTACTCTAAATTCCTGAAGGCAAACATTATGGAAACATCTAAACATAACTCCCCACGTGATCCTGAGATGTTTGACACCGGTTATATCACTCAGCTATTCAAGATAAAAAAGTTGATTTCTCAGTGCATACTGTGCTTTGGCATTGAATGAAGCATACATTTCAATTTTACTCAAAGGTACTGACTGCAAACCTTATGGAGTCATCTTAATATAACTCTCCACATGATCCTGAGATGTTTGACAGTTGTTATATCACTCAGGTATTCAAGACAAAAAAGTTGATTTCTCAACACATGAAGTGCGTTGGAACTTAAAGTATATATTTCAATTTTACTCTAAATTCCTCAATGCAAACCTTATGGAAACATCTAAACATAACTCCCCACATGATCCTGAGATGTTTGACACCGGTTATATCATTCAGGTATTCAAGATAAAAAAGTTGATTTCTCAGTGCATACTGTGCTTTGGCATTGAATGAAGCATACATTTTAAATTTACTCAAAGGTACTGACTGCAAACCATATGGAGACATCTTAATATAACTCTCCACATGATCCTGAGATGTTTGGCAGTTGTTATATCACTCTGCTATTCAAGACAAAAAAGTTGATATCTCAATGCATGATGTGCTTTGGAACTAAAAGGATACATTACAATTTTACTCTAAATTCCTCAATGCAAACCTTATGAAAATATCTAAACATAACACCCCACATGATCCTGAGATGCTTGACATTTGTTATATCACTCAGGTATTCGAGACAGAAAAGTTGATTTCTCTCAGCATGCAATGCTTTGGCACTAAAAGAATATATTTCAATTTTACTATGAAGTACTGAATGCAAACCTTTTGGAAACATGTTAACATCACTCCCCAAATGTTCCTGAACTGTTTGACACCTGTTACATCTCTCAGGTATTCAAGATAAAAAAGATAATTTCTCAGTGCATACTGTGCTTTGGCATTGAATGAAGCATACATTTTAAATTTACTCAAAGGTACTGACTGCAAACCATATGGAGACATCTTAATATAACTCTCCACATGATCCTGAGATGTTTGGCAGTTGTTATATCACTCTGCTATTCAAGACAAAAAAGTTGATCTCTCAATGCATGAAGCGGTTTGGAACTAACAGTATATATATCAATTTTACTCTAAATTTCTCAATGCAAACCTTATGCAAACATCTAATCATAAGTCCCTGCATGATCCTGAGATGTTTGACTCCGGTTATATCACTCAGGTATTCAAGACAAAAAAGTTGATTTCTCAACGCATGTAGGGCTTTGGAACTTTAAGTATATATTTCAATTTTACTCTAAATTCCTCAATGCAAACCTTATGGAAACATCTAAACATAACTCCCCACAGTATCCTGAGATGTTTGACACCGGTTATATCACTCAGGTATTCAAAATAAAAAAAGTGATTTCTCAGTGCATACTGCGCTTTGGAATTGAAAGAAGTATACACTACAATTTTACTCAAAGGTACTGACCTCAAACCTTATGGAGGCTCTTAATATAACTCTCCACATGATCCTGAGATGTTTGGCAGTTGTTATATCACTCAGCTATTCAAGACAGAAAAGTTGATATCTCAATGCATGAAGTGGTTTGGAACTAAAAGTATACATTACAATTTTACTCTAAATTCCTGAAGGCAAACATTATGGAAACATCTAAACATAACTCCCCACGTGATCCTGAGATGTTTGACACCGGTTATATCACTCAGCTATTCAAGATAAAAAAGTTGATTTCTCAGTGCATACTGTGCTTTGGCATTGAATGAAGCATACATTTCAATTTTACTCAAAGGTACTGACTGCAAACCTTATGGAGTCATCTTAATATAACTCTCCACATGATCCTGAGATGTTTGACAGTTGTTATATCACTCAGGTATTCAAGACAAAAAAGTTGATTTCTCAACACATGAAGTGCTTTGGAACTTAAAGTATATATTTCAATTTTACTCTAAATTCCTCAATGCAAACCTTATGGAAACATCTAAACATAACTCCCCACATGATCCTGAGATGTTTGACACCGGTTATATCATTCAGGTATTCAAGATAAAAAAGTTGATTTCTCAGAGCATACTGTGCTTTGGCATTGAATGAAGCATACATTTTAAATTTACCTAAAGGTACTGACTGCAAACCATATGGAGACATCTTAATATAACTCTCCACATGATCCTGAGATGTTTGGCAGTTGTTATATCACTCTGCTATTCAAGACAAAAAAGTTGATCTCTCAATGCGTGAAGCGGTTTGGAACTAACAGTATATATATCAATTTTACTCTAAATTTCTCAATGCAAACCTTATGCAAACATGTAATCATATGTCCCTGCATGATCCTGAGATGATTGACTCCGGTTATATCACTCAGGTATTCAAGATAAAAAAGTTGATTTCTCAGTGCATACTGTGATTTGGCATTGAATGAAGCATACATTTCAATTTTACTCAAAGGTACTGACTGCAAACCTTATGGAAATATCTAAACATAACTCCCCAAATGATCCTGAGTCGTTTGACATTTGTTATATCACTCAGGTATTCAAAACAAAAAATTTGATTTCTCAGTGCATGCAATGCTTTGGCAGTAAAAGTATATATTTCAATTTTACTCTCAAGTACTGAATGCCAACCTTATGGAAAGATGTTAACATCACTCTCCACATGATTCTGAGATGCTTGACACCTGTTACATCACTCAGGTACTCAGGATAAAAAAGTTGATTTCTCATTGCCTACAGTGCTTTGGCATTGAAAGAAGCATACATTTCAATTTTACTCAAAGATACTGACTGCAAACCTTATGGAGACATCTTAATATAACTCTACACATTATCCTGAGATGTCTGACAGCTGTTATATCACTCAGCTATTCAAGACAAAAGAGTTGATTTTTCAGTGCATGCAATGCTTTGGCACTAAAGGCATATATTTCAATTTTACTCAAAGGTACTGACTGCAAACCTTATGGAGACATCTTAATATAAATCTCGACATGATCCTGAGAAGTTTGACAGCTGTTATATCACTCAGCTATTCAAGACAAAAAACTTGATTTCTCAGTGCATGCTGTAATTTGGTATTCAAAGAAGTATACACTTCAATTTTACTCAAAGGTACTGACTGCAAACCTTATGGACTCATCTTAATATAACTCTCCACATGATCCTGAGATGATTGGCAGTTGTTATATCACTCAGCTATTCAAGACAAAAAAGTTGATATCTCAATGCATGAAGTGCTTTGGAACTAAAAGAATATATTTCAATTTTACTCTAAAGTCCTGAATGCAAACCTCATGGAAACATTTTAACATAACTCCCCACATGATCCTGAGATGTTTGACATTTGTTATATCACTCAGGTATTAAAGACAAAAAAGTTGATCTCTCAGTGCATGCTGTACTTTGGCATTGAAAGAAGTATACACTACAATTTTACTCAAAGGTACTGACTGCAAACCTTATGGAGGCTCTTAATATAACTCTCCACATGATCCTGAGATGTTTGGCAGTTGTTATATCACTCAGCTATTCAAGACAGAAAAGTTGATATGTCAATGCATGAAGTGGTTTGGAACTAAAAGTATACATTACAATTTTACTCTAAATTCCTGAAGGCAAACATTATGCAAACATCTAAACATAACTCCCCACGTGATCCTGAGATGTTTGACACCGGTTATATCATTCAGGTATTCAAGATAAAAAAGTTGATTTCTCAGTGCATACTGTGCTTTGGCATTGAATGAAGCATACATTTTAAATTTACTCAAAGGTACTGACTGCAAACCATATGGAGACATCTTAATATAACCCTCCACATGATCCTGAGATGTTTGGCAGTTGTTATATCACTCTGCTATTCAAGACAAAAAAGTTGATCTCTCAATGCATGATGTGCTTTGGAACTAAAAGGATACATTACAATTTTACTCTAAATTCCTCAATGCAAACCTTATGGAAATATCTAAACATAACACCCCACATGATCCTGAGATGCTTGACATTTGTTATATCACTCAGGTATTCGAGACAGAAAAGTTGATTTCTCTCAGCATGCAATGCTTTGGCACTAAAAGAATATATTTCAATTTTACTATGAAGTACTGAATGCAAACCTTTTGGAAACATGTTAACATCACTCCCCAAATGTTCCTGAACTGTTTGACACCTGTTACATCTCTCAGGTATTCAAGATAAAAAAGATGATTTCTCAGTGCATACTGTGCTTTGGCATTGAATGAAGCATACATTTCAATTTTACTCAAAGGTACTGACTGCAAACCTTATGGAGTCATCTGAATATAACTCTCCACATGATCCTGAGCTGTTTAATAGTTGTTATATCACTCAGGTATTCAAGACAAAAAAGTTGATTTCTCCACGCATGAAGTGCTTTGGAACTTTAAGTATATATTTCAATTTTACTCTAAATTCCTCAATGCAAACCTTATGGAAACATCTAAACATAACTCCCCACATGATACTGAGATGTTTGACACCGGTTATATCATTCAGGTATTCAAGATAAAAAATGTTGATTCTCAGTGCATACTGTGCTTTGGGATTGAATGAAGCATACATTTCAATTTTACTCAAAGGTTCTGACTGCAAACCTTATGGAGTCATCTTAATATAACTCTCCACATGATCCTGAGATGATTGACAGTTGTTATATCACTCAGCTATTCAAGACAAAAAAGTTGATATCTCAATGCATGATGTGCTTTGGAACTAAAAGGATACATTACAATTTTACTCTAAATTCCTCAATGCAAACCTTATGGAAATATCTAAACATAACACCCCACATGATCCTGAGATGCTTGACATTTGTTATATCACTCAGGTATTCGAGACAGAAAAGTTGATTTCTCTCAGCATGCAATGCTTTGGCACTAAAAGAATATATTTCAATTTTACTATGAAGTACTGAATGCAAACCTTTTGGAAACATGTTAACATCACTCCCCAAATGTTCCTGAACTGTTTGACAACTGTTACATCTCTCAGGTATTCAAGATAAAAAAGATGATTTCTCAGTGCATACTGTGCTTTGGCATTGAATGAAGCATACATTTCAATTTTACTCAAATGTACTGACTGCAAACCTTATGGAGTCATCTTAATATAACTCTCCACATGATCCTGAGATGTTTGACAGTTGTTATATCACTCAGGTATTCAAGACAAAAAAGTTGATTTCTCAACACATGAAGTGCTTTGGAACTTAAAGTATATATTTCAATTTTACTCTAAATTCCTCAATGCAAACCTTATGGAAACATCTAAACATAACTCCCCACATGATACTGAGATGTTTGACACCGGTTATATGATTCAGGTATTCAAGATAAAAAATGTTGATTCTCAGTGCATACTGTGCTTTGGGATTGAATGAAGCATACATTTCAATTTTACTCAAAGGTACTGACTGCAAGCCTTATGGAGTCATCTTAATATAACTCTCCACATGATCCTGAGATGATTGACAGTTGTTATATCACTCAGCTATTCAAGACAAAAAAGTTGATTTCTCAATGCATGATGTGCTTTGGAACTAAAAGGATACATTACAATTTTACTCTAAATTCCTCAATGCAAACCTTATGGAAATATCTAAACATAACACCCCACATGATCCTGAGATGCTTGACATTTGTTATATCACTCAGGTATTCGAGACAGAAAAGTTGATTTCTCTCAGCATGCAATGCTTTGGCACTAAAAGAATATATTTCAATTTTACTATGAAGTACTGAATGCAAACCTTTTGGAAACATGTTAACATCACTCCCCAAATGTTCCTGAACTGTTTGACAACTGTTACATCTCTCAGGTATTCAAGATAAAAAAGATGATTTCTCAGTGCATACTGTGCTTTGGCATTGAATGAAGCATACATTTCAATTTTACTCAAATGTACTGACTGCAAACCTTATGGAGTCATCTTAATATAACTCTCCACATGATCCTGAGATGTTTGACAGTTGTTATATCACTCAGGTATTCAAGACAAAAAAGTTGATTTCTCAACACATGAAGTGCTTTGGAACTTAAAGTATATATTTCAATTTTACTCTAAATTCCTCAATGCAAACCTTATGGAAACATCTAAACATAACTCCCCACATGATACTGAGATGTTTGACACCGGTTATATCATTCAGGTATTCAAGATAAAAAATGTTGATTCTCAGTGCATACTGTGCTTTGGGATTGAATGAAGCATACATTTCAATTTTACTCAAAGGTACTGATTGCAAGCCTTATGGAGTCATCTTAATATAACTCTCCACATGATCCTGAGATGATTGACAGTTGTTATATCACTCAGCTATTCAAGACAAAAAAGTTGATATCTCAATGCATGATGTGCTTTGGAACTAAAAGGATACATTACAATTTTACTCTAAATTCCTCAATGCAAACCTTATGGAAACATCTAAACATAACTCCCCACATGATCCTGAGATGTTTGACACCGGTTATATCATTCAGGTATTCAAGATAAAAAAGATGATTTCTCAGTGCATACTGTGATTTGGCATTGAATGAAGCATACATTTCAATTTTACTCAAAGGTACTGACTGCAAACCTTATGGAAATATCTAAACATAACTCCCCACATGATCCTGAGTTGTTTGACATTTGTTATATCACTCAGGTATTCAAAACAAAAAATTTGATTTCTCAGTGCATGCAATGCTTTGGCAGTAAAAGTATATATTTCAATTTTACTCTGAAGTACTGAATGCCAACCTTATGGAAAGATGTTAACATCACTCTCCACATGATTCTGAGATGCTTGACACCTGTTACATCACTCAGGTACTCAGGATAAAAAAGTTGATTTCTCATTGCATACAGTGCTTTGGCATTGAAAGAAGCATACATTTCAATTTTACTCAAAGATACTGACTGCAAACCTTATGGAGACATCTTAATATAACTCTACACATTATCCTGAGATGTTTGACAGTTGTTATATCACTCAGGTATTCAAGACAAAAAAGTTGATTTCTCAACACATGAAGTGCTTTGGAACTTAAAGTATATATTTCAATTTTACTCTAAATTCCTCAATGCAAACCTTATGGAAACATCTAAACATAACTCCCCACATGATACTGAGATGTTTGACACCGGTTATATCATTCAGGTATTCAAGATAAAAAATGTTGATTCTCAGTGCATACTGTGCTTTGGGATTGAATGAAGCATACATTTCAATTTTACTCAAAGGTACTGACTGCAAGCCTTATGGAGTCATCTTAATATAACTCTCCACATGATCCTGAGATGATTGACAGTTGTTATATCACTCAGCTATTCAAGACAAAAAAGTTGATTTCTCAATGCATGATGTGCTTTGGAACTAAAAGGATACATTACAATTTTACTCTAAATTCCTCAATGCAAACCTTATGGAAATATCTAAACATAACACCCCACATGATCCTGAGATGCTTGACATTTGTTATATCACTCAGGTATTCGAGACAGAAAAGTTGATTTCTCTCAGCATGCAATGCTTTGGCACTAAAAGAATATATTTCAATTTTACTATGAAGTACTGAATGCAAACCTTTTGGAAACATGTTAACATCACTCCCCAAATGTTCCTGAACTGTTTGACAACTGTTACATCTCTCAGGTATTCAAGATAAAAAAGATGATTTCTCAGTGCATACTGTGCTTTGGCATTGAATGAAGCATACATTTCAATTTTACTCAAATGTACTGACTGCAAACCTTATGGAGTCATCTTAATATAACTCTCCACATGATCCTGAGATGTTTGACAGTTGTTATATCACTCAGGTATTCAAGACAAAAAAGTTGATTTCTCAACACATGAAGTGCTTTGGAACTTAAAGTATATATTTCAATTTTACTCTAAATTCCTCAATGCAAACCTTATGGAAACATCTAAACATAACTCCCCACATGATACTGAGATGTTTGACACCGGTTATATCATTCAGGTATTCAAGATAAAAAATGTTGATTCTCAGTGCATACTGTGCTTTGGGATTGAATGAAGCATACATTTCAATTTTACTCAAAGGTACTGATTGCAAGCCTTATGGAGTCATCTTAATATAACTCTCCACATGATCCTGAGATGATTGACAGTTGTTATATCACTCAGCTATTCAAGACAAAAAAGTTGATATCTCAATGCATGATGTGCTTTGGAACTAAAAGGATACATTACAATTTTACTCTAAATTCCTCAATGCAAACCTTATGGAAACATCTAAACATAACTCCCCACATGATCCTGAGATGTTTGACACCGGTTATATCATTCAGGTATTCAAGATAAAAAAGATGATTTCTCAGTGCATACTGTGATTTGGCATTGAATGAAGCATACATTTCAATTTTACTCAAAGGTACTGACTGCAAACCTTATGGAAATATCTAAACATAACTCCCCACATGATCCTGAGTTGTTTGACATTTGTTATATCACTCAGGTATTCAAAACAAAAAATTTGATTTCTCAGTGCATGCAATGCTTTGGCAGTAAAAGTATATATTTCAATTTTACTCTGAAGTACTGAATGCCAACCTTATGGAAAGATGTTAACATCACTCTCCACATGATTCTGAGATGCTTGACACCTGTTACATCACTCAGGTACTCAGGATAAAAAAGTTGATTTCTCATTGCATACAGTGCTTTGGCATTGAAAGAAGCATACATTTCAATTTTACTCAAAGATACTGACTGCAAACCTTATGGAGACATCTTAATATAACTCTACACATTATCCTGAGATGTCTGACAGCTGTTATATCACTCAGCTATTCAAGACAAAAGAGTTGATTTTTCAGTGCATGCAATGCTTTGGCACTAAAGGCATATATTTCAATTTTACTCAAAGGTACTGACTGCAAACCTTATGGAGACATCTTAATATAAATCTCGACATGATCCTGAGAAGTTTGACAGCTGTTATATCACTCAGCTATTCAAGACAAAAAACTTGATTTCTCAGTGCATGCTGTACTTTGGTATTGAAAGAAGTATACACTTCAATTTTACTCAAAGGTACTGACTGCAAACCTTATGGACTCATCTTAATATAACTCTCCACATGATCCTGAGATGATTGGCAGTTGTTATATCACTCAGCTATTCAAGTCAAAAAAGTTG